>NC_049916.1:26451311-26729602 GCF_001411555.2 Juglans regia | reverse complement strand
CTTACAACCTCATCTTCAACATTTCAACTCCCCCCCAAAACTCGGCTCAACCTGCAACCCAATGGAAAAACTCTGAAAACTCAAACTACAAGCTCGCCTCAAACTTTTACTCTGGAAAATCAACTGGAACTTCCTTCCCACAAAAAGCATTATAGCCTCTCGCCTTCACCTTCCAACCATAACTGACACCTTTTGCTTACTTTGACATACCATCCCTAACATCTTAGAGCATATCTTCCTCAGTTGCCATTTATCATGTGTTATTATTGGCACCTATCTCCATGGTCACTCAACATAGAAACTTTCTCATCTACCTAGAAGGCGACTCACTACTAGTCCACAATGCTATCAGTGACTGCCTTGAAGATATAAATTGGTCTATCCAAAACATCATCGAGGATTGTCAACATCATCTCAATTAGTTCACGAACTGGAGATCTTTACATAATGTCCCCCGAAGTGCCAATCATATGACACATGAGCTTACTCAAAAGGATTGCTAACTCACTCGAGTGTAGCAGCATTACCCAGGATCCTATCACACAATGAGTTCGTCTAGTTTCATAGCAAGTTCCTTGAAGGATCGATGTGATCCTTCTCTGAGACCAGTGATCTCATCGACCCTTTCACCAACCGTTTCCTACTATGTCGAAAAAAAGAAAAAAAAAATTAATATGACCAGAGTGGTCGGCAGTGAAATATTGATATTGGTTATATCATTCAAAGAGGATTGCATGTGGTCTTGTCGCCTCTGTTCAGTTCCTTTTGTAATGGAACTTTATTGCCGGCTTTACATACACAGATACGTACATACATACATGATGTACATATGTGTATATATATATTATATACGAACTAAAATATAGATTTTACCCGTCATAGGTCCACCTAAAATTCATTCGGCCTGTTTCATCGACGTCTTCTGAAAGTGATATCTTTTGTTCATTTATTTATTTAGTGAAGTGAACTTTTGACGCTTTTTTGCCCCAAGTCATAAAAAGAGGGGACAAAACGGTATCGAAGGCCTGTCGTTTGAAGGAATCCCACAAAATTATCTTCGAGGATTATGATCATATAATTTATATATATATATATATATATATATATATATATATATATATTCTTGACATGCATGGTGCATCTCGTAATTAAATGCTCTATCGTCTATTCTGTGCAAGCTTATTAATTCGATCGAGCCGGCCCTATAAAAATGAGATCAGATCAAGACTTCAAGTCATGTATTTCTTTAATTTTGGACTTCCAAAGAGCCCCGAAATTAATTAATTAATTGGTCTCATGTCCAATAAGACTTCCACATTATTAAAATAATAATAATAATAATAATAATAATTTGGAAGTTATAAAAAAGTGTAAATGAATGCATTGTATTATTCAGAATGATACAAATAATTAGGAGTCACCCATAGACATGGTGGATGCCTATTAGCCTATATATATATAGACCATTTTACACTGATATATATATATATAATAATAATTAATAAGAAAATAATACAAAATAATGCATAGTCGGTGGATTTTGGAATTTTTAATTTAATTTATACAGAAAAAATACGTATACTTCTAATACTCCTTGTTCCTCATGTTGTGAGCCCTGATTCTACTGCCCCATGACCCCTCCTTTTCAGCCATACGACAATTGGACCTCCTCTTCAGCTCAACAATTTGTTGTTCCCACCTGCTTCTCGTTCCACGATCGTGATCGACCCCACCCATCCTGGATGTTCTTCCGAAAGTACTCCGGCCAAAACCCTCCATTAATATTTCGCAGTCATACTCTTTGCGCAGCACGGGATCCGACAGCGTCCGGTATGCGGCATTCAGCTGGACAAACATCCTCGTCGACTCTTCCTTCATGAGCGGAGGACAAACGTCTGGGTGATATCGAAGAGCCATGGTTCTGTAAGCTTTCTTTACCTCGTCGATGCTCGCCTTGTCCGGACTCAGTGAAAGTACCTCGTAGAAAGTGGTGGCGGTGGCTCTGCATGAGACAGATACTGCCTGCGCGTGGCCGGTCAGGTGCCGTTTACCGGGAATTGGAGAAGAAAGGAAAGGTTTAGGTTTAGCATGAATGCTGTGGATTGAACTCGGCAAAAAATGCATGGCTAATTTTTTTGATTGATCAAACGTTGGCGATCGAGGCTGTGGATGATGAATGGATTAGAAGAAAGTGGGAGGTATACATAAGTATTTATATATATAGGGAGGACAGGACAAGGAGCATAAAAATCTGTGTCTATTCGAGAGGGAGCCGTGCATGAGCTTTAACGCGTTTCCTCCATAGTAATCATCGATCGAGAGTAAATTAGTTTCACATTGGTGTGTATTTGGTCAGCGCTGATCGATATTTACTATTCAGAATAATATAGTTTTTTTATAGTTCAATAACCTCGAGCAAATGCCAGTCATGTGAGATAGTACTCTCGAGCAATGAACTTTTCCGGAAAATAAAAATCCCGGCGGTACGTGATCAGTCGTTCGTACTGTTGGAATCTCCTTCCATGCACCAATAAACACATGTAATTCAATTTAATAAAGAATTTAGTTGTTTCGAAAAAATTCAAAACCCTGATCGTAAAGAAAAAATAATATTCATATTATATTAAAATTGAGGCATCTCTGATGGAGGCCAGCAAGATTAGATCGAGTATTGTCGAGGATATCGTGGGGTCAAAGAAGAATTGATCCGTTCTCTGCAGCCCATGAGTTTTGTAACATTAATTCCACGTATTGCCTTCGATCCATTGGTCAAGATTAGTCATGTATTCAATCCCAATTTCTAATATTAAGATTAAAACTTGTTTGAGAGCAAAAAAAACGGCTATGGTTCTACGGAAAGAAAATTTTGGAGAATATAAAAACAAGAAAATTACAGAAGCAAAACAAGATGCATGCCCAACGAAATGTTTGATCACAAAACATGATCTGGGCTTTTGTTTTTTTTTTTTTTGGAAAAAAAAAAAAAGAGGAATATATATACATGATTATTTCAAACCAGCTGCCTCGTCGATCCCTCCTAAATTAGCATCATGCAGGTTCTTGAGTTTTTGGAGTGAGTGTTGTGACAGCGTCTGCAACGGATAGGAAGATGTTGTCCTCGCCGATTAAGTTTACGAACTTGGACTCGTACAGCTTTTCAATCACTATTGGAGCTGGGTTTGCTAAAACAAGCTGTTTAAAAACAACAAAACACGATGATCGTTAATAATTGCTTATTTACGTACTTCATAAAGAGCTAGCATGCATTCAAAATACGATAATACTGATGATCATCGGCCTACGTACTCTTATAAAATATTAATCTTACAAACAATATATAATATTTATCAAGTTCAAAGTTCACTCAATTACCTGCAATTCTCTGTTCTGAAGAGTCTTATGTAATTCTTCGAAGGAATGGATCCCACTAGTGTCAATATCAGTAACAGCTGCAATCATAAAAAAATTATACATGTTCTTTAGTACTGCATGACATGATCCAGAACCAAAACCAGAACTAAAGAAATTGCTACGACTTGCTTACGTGACATTTCAATGACAATGAATTGGATTCCGGATTGGTTTAGTTTCTTTGCTTCTTCCTCTTCATTGCCTAGCCATCTTAAAATCCTGCTAAAAAATTCGATTCAAGCAATGATCTTGTTCTAATTTTATTTAGACAAAACGTCGGTCAATATTTTATAATCACATGAGTTCTTTGGAGATTTGCTGACAGTAAATACCTCTCCTTAATGTAGTTGGAGTTTGAAAAGTAAATTGCAGAATCAACTCTGATGATCAGAATGCCAGGAACAGTTGTTGCATTGGAATATTGCTCCACATTCCTGTAAACGTTTGTTCCTGGGAGCTTCCCAAGTAATGCAGTTCGTGGCCTGGTGACTTGCAGGAGGATTTTGGCAAAGGATATTGCGACCTTTTATTCACAAAAGTTAGAATTTTTCAGTACTGGGCAGGCATGCAAACAGAAATTAACATAAAACACCAAAAAGTCCTTGAATTCTTACTGCAATTAGGAGACCTATCTCAACGCTTTTAAAAATTACTCCAAAGAAGGCACCCATGCAAGCAACGAAATCGAATTTGTCAATCTTCCATAGCAGTATTACAGCTCCGATGTCAACTAGGCCTACCACAGCAGCTATGATGATGGAAGCAAGTACAGCATTCGGGGTGTACTTGAACAATGGGGTGATGAGTACCAAAGTTAGAAGAACAACACAAGACATCACGATGTTGGAAACGGCTGTTTTGCAGCCGGCCATGAAATTTACTGCTGAGCGAGAGAAGGATCCTGCATGAAGGAAGATCAGGGCAGGCAAGATTAATGTTTGATGATCGAAGAGGATGAGATATCTGAATCTTTGCAACCCGGCCCCCTTACACACCTGTAGCTACATAGCAAGATGTCATGGAACCAACAATGTTCATACTTCCCAGTGCCACCATTTCTTTGTTTCCATCCAGCTGGTAGTCCTTCATTGCAGCAAATGTTCTTCCGATTGCTACAGCTTCCTAGAATCCCAAGAACTTGTGCTTTAATATTGAAGGGAATTAGGGTATTTTAAATCACCAATTATACTAAAAACGTGATCTTTAAATCATCTAATTTATATTCAGATACTGAATTAATATCTGCCGTGATGCCAGTTTAGCTGACTAATTATATATCCCAAACCGAGTAAAGTTATTGGGGCCTGAGATTTGCTTACCGTTAGAGCTACCATACCCGCCACGACACCAATCCTAAGACCTTTGAGAAGAAATTCTCCAGTCCAATGGATTTCATGAAAAGAGGATGGATTGATGCCCCTATCTATATGTCTTACCTGATACAAGACGAAAGCTATATCATATGAGCTTGCCATGCATCTCCTTTGTGCATGGCACGTTGAAAACAAAATCTTAAACTCATAAACGAGCACTTACAATTGAAACACCTTGCTTTTCCGCATGGGTGATACCCACGAAAAAGGTGGCAATTACAACAGAGGACAAAGGAGCAATAGCAGCAACCCAAAAGAATTTCTTGTTCTTTTTTCCCTGAGCCATTATCAAACAAGAGTAGTCGAGCAAATAGAGTGGAAAAGGCTGCAAAATTAAGGTTAAGTAGTAATAGTACTGCAATATAGATGATACTTACGATGTACTTGGTAAACAGAAGGAATGCCAAGAATGACAATCCTATGACCATAGTCTGCCAGTTCCACTGTTAGCATAAAAAGTAGAGTGAGAACACATGGGGCGCCGTAGTTATATATTGAAAAGAGAAACAGATATATATTGAAGCCGTAGTTATATAAATATGAGTGGAAATTGATAGATTTTATTATTTATTTTATATTTTAATATTCTTTATCATGTGTGGGTTGGGCCAAATTCTCTCTTAATAAGTTAGTCTAAAATGTGAATATTTAATTAAATGAAGTAAAGTGTCAAGTTTGAATTTAAAACCTTTGTTCTAATAGTATAGTGATTAGGGATGACAAATCGTGTTTTCAAATCGTGTTTATGTTATGCCAAATTATGAACATTCAATTATATAGGTTAATCCGAATCCGATCTATTAAGCTAAACGTGTTAAATTTTCAAATCTCAACCTAATCCATTTAGATAACGGATTATGTCGTGTCACCTATTTGATCCATTTCATAATTAATTAAAAATAGGTTAAGATGACACGACTCATTTAAACTTGTTTCATATAATTTGATTGAACTAACACACATAACTCATCTGATTTGATTACCATAATTTTATATAAAAGTTAAAATCTATATTTATTAGTAACCACGATGTTTAAAAAAAAATAAGACTACCTACTCACACAAAAAATCAATATTTTTAAATTTTAACATATAATAAAACTAATATTACAAACCTTACAATAACAGTTATGAGCATATGTTCAGAATTACAATCTCAATAATAAAAACATAAGCATACTGAGGAATACCAATATCACAATTCAACAATAATAAAATTATAATTTTGAAATAAAATCTAAACTGGTTAAAACAGATTATTTTGGATTAAGCGGGTTGACCTGTAAATGACTCGTTTATAAATCGTGTTTAAGGGGTCAATCCATTTTGACCAGAATCCATTAACATCAAACTCAAACCGTTAATTTTCTATTGTGTTCATGTTGAATTCACAAGTCGTGTCACATATTGTCACTCATAATAGTGACTGATACCATGTTAATTAAATCACCTACTTATTCCAAAAATTTAAACAGGTGGAAATATATAAATTTTATTATTTATTTTATATGTTAATATAATGGTTATGAATTATTTATTATGTTTTACTTGGCAATCAATTATTAAATGACAAGGTTCAAAAAATAATATTAAAAATATGACAAATATATAGAATTTTTCTAATTTTATATACCCCGTGATGTGCTGCGCTCCAAACTGAGCGCATAACAGAAACGATGTCAGTCTTCTTCGTGAAGTTTTTTATACCGAGAAGACCTTTGAGCTGTTGAAGGGCTATGGTAACAGCAGCTCCAGCCATGAACCCGACAATGGCGGCATGGGAAAGAAAGTCGATTAAGAAACCCAATCTGAAAGCAAGCAAAGAGAAGCCATCGAATTTTCGTGGATTATTATATATTGGTGTTAGAATCACCATTATCAGTGAAAAAAATCTGCAAGGCAACAAAGAACAGACCTGAAAAAACCAAGTGCGAATTGAGTGATGCCAGCGAAGAAGGTAGCGGTGAATGCTAGACGCCGATAAGCAAGTTTGTTAGCTTGTGAATCTGGGATCTCATTCTGCAGCAGTGTCCCAAGCAACAGAGACACGACAGCCACTGGCCCAATGGCAATATCTCTCGAGCTACCCATGAAAGCATAAATAAGAGGTGGAACAAAGCTTGAGTCTGGAAAAAAAGTGGGCAACAAACAACATTAGTTAACGAGGTATAGGTGTGAAAAAAACAACCCCAAGGAATTTGCGAGAAACAAGGATACTCACACAACCCATATTGGGGTTCCAGATTTGCAAGCTTTGCATATGCAATATCCTGGTATCATGAATATTTAAGAATCATTAGAAATTTGAACTGAAAGAAATGGAACCCAATATTTAGATTATTTTAAGGAAATGTTTTACCTGAGGAACACACAAACTGGCAATAGTAAGCCCGGCGATAAGGTCACCTTTGAATTTGGAAAGATTGTAAGTTCTTCCCCATTCAAGAATGGGAAAGAAATGTTGGAGGAAAAGAAGAAACTTTCTCGGACCCGGTTGGTCCTTGTAAGGGCGTAAAGGCTCATCCGAGAAGAAAGTTTCCTTCAAGGAATCTTGAATATCTCTCAGAAGATTTTGCTTTGGAGGTCGTTCCACCTTGTGAATATGGGGCAAACGCCCTGAGTGGCGCCGGGACGAAGGGCCGCTCGCAATCTCCATCTCGTCACCGACACGCCTACTCATTATATATAGCAACAAACTGTTACAAAAAAAATTAATGCAGAAGATTATGGATCATTCGAGGACACGAAAAAGAATCAGAAAACTTCTTGATCAGTTACTTCTCAAAAGAATCATGGCGTGCAAAGAGATATTAAGATTACACTGATGATCAGGAAGGTAGCTCCAGGTTTAAAGGACATGAAGAATCATGAACAGGTTGTATAAAAAGCTCTTCCTTTTATAGGCACTGCACTGCACAGCTTTTGTTCTGCAAAGTAATTGAGATATCTTCTGATATGTACTTGGCATCTCGTTTTCATGCACGAATACAAAATATAAAAGTTGACTTTTTTAAAAAAAGAAATGAAAAAAAAAACCAAAATGATGATGAAAATATTGGAAGCTCACAGAACGTGACATTTGAATTTAAGTTTTCACCTATCACTAAGCAAGGTCAACTATTGATTTGGCCTTTGGGAATCTGTTCCCACCGATACAACTGTACTTGACCTTTTATATGTATGAGCAACATATAGAGCATATCTTCATGAACAGATTGCCATTCACACTGCTGATGAAACAGAAGGAGAAGAAGAGGAAGAAGCCAAATAAAGAAAGTTCATATCCATAGATAATATGAACCAAACAGAAAAATATTTCACTCCTTTGGAGGAGATTAACATTTCTATTTGATCTGGGTTCTTTTTAATTTGCCTGGAGCAGTCTAAAGTTTCCGGTAAAAAACCTAATAAAAGCAACTGACCAAGGATCTGAATTAATTATGATCAAAGAATTATCTATTTCTTTTTTCTTTATCCACTTGCACCAATTGAATATACTACTCTTGGAGTCAATCCCCAAATAAAAATCTGAATTCTCCCTCTGTACTCAAACCAACAACTGCATGGGTCATGTTCATTTTGCATAAATTAAACAGTCTGCGAGACTTCCCTTAGCTATAAACTCTTCCTATATACATGGGCTATGCAAAGAAGTAAAGATTCTCCGCGTAAAAGTTTATATATAAAAGTTTACAATATTCTTTAACAAATCACAAGCAACATGTTGATGATGATGATGAATTGCAAGCTCTTGAAAAGTGGCATTTGAATTTGTTTGTCACCATGCATTCACCGAGAAAAGATCATTTATCTGGTACTGCGACTACTGATACGTAAAAAATTAAGCATTTTACCTTATATATATATATATATATATATATATATATATATATATATATGCGCAACCAGCCAATGTATGGTGTCGCGAACAAATTGATCATATTCAGCCTGAGTAAGCTAGGACACGAAAGGAAAAGAAGAGAATGCAGTCAAAAAAGAAAGGCGGCCATATCCATACATAATAATTAAGAACTCGATCGTAGGAATAGATCATCATTTGACATGATCATATAGTACTCTATACTAATCGATCTGGATTCTTTTTGACTTGTGTGAAGCGTACTAATGTACTAATTACTCTTATATATATATGTTCAATGAAAATATTAATTAATACTCGACTTATCGATTGTCATATATAATTTAATTTGATTTAAAAGAAAATTTTAAAAATTTAAATTTTTACATATCAAAATCTTTCAACTGCATGTACGTGTTCTATATATACTAGTCTTACATCAATAATTGACTACACTCTTGGAATCAATTAAACATGCAACTCGATTCCATTCTAATTTTAAATGTGTTATTTTATTTTATGATATTATATTTGATATGAAAATATCTCAGAATTATCTGATCATGAATGTAAATTTTTTTTATAAATAAATTATTGATAACACTTCCATAAAAAAATCGAAATATTAACAACTTGGAAAACAAAAATTAAGTCGGTCGCGCGGCTAATAGTTATATTCATATAGAATAGAGTAGATAAGCCATGATCAACCAGCTTTAAATTACAGTGAAAAAAGCGACACGTAAGCATTTCGTGCGCCACCATGATATCCGAGCTTCGTTCTCACGTATTCAGAGCAATAAACAATGCGGGGCCGGAAAAGATAAGATATTAAGATCGGATTAGAGAAAAATCAGGAGGATGTCAAACTCTAATCATATATGTCTAGATTCATTGAACCTCAAAGCGTTGAATCTCTCTCGCCGCATAACCAGCCGAAGAGTTGATCATGATTTAGATAGCATTTTCCATATAATAATTAATGTTATCAGAAAACGAATTAAGTGCTAATTATAAATTTACATTATCTTTCTGTTTTAGGGTTTGAAGCATGACATGACGTGCATGTTGAAAAAAGAAGGGTACGTACGTACTATCACATATGTATATATATTAACGAAATTTGGAGACAAAACATATACAGCTTGCTAGCTATATATAATTAATTCTTCAGTGAGACTCGGTTTCCATTTCTTTAATGATAAATCAAATTTTAAATATTCCAGTTCTCTTTGTATGTTATGTTTCGACTATATACCCAAAGATATAATTATAAGGACACGTTCGGTTTAAAATATAAATGAAATATTCATAACACAATTCTGTAAAAAAAAAAAAAAACGAGGAATTAATATTTATGGGATACTATATATATATATATATATAAAGTATACAGTCCGAGCATACTATATATATATTTGTTACCAAATTAAACATGAGCACATGCATGCATGCCTCAGCTAATTTATTGGTCATAAGTTATATCTTTCTGCGAAGTTGCCATGCATGCAGAGACGTTCCCCATGAACAAATTATCATGTTGTTCTGAAAGTTCGATCGTTGCATGCATATGAAGGAAATAAACATGCATGAAGGTTCCTAAATATTTGTCATAACCGGCACATGATGATATTGCATAAATCATGTCACGGTGATCAATACATGAACTAAAACGTCTGAACATATGTCGAATTTCTGCATGCAGGCCCACCTGGCCTTTTCCAGTACGTACTGTCATGATCTGTTCTACCATATTGAACATGATGACCAAATTTAAGGAGACCTAAAAGCAAAAGCGAAGATGGTGAACATGATATATAGCGTTTCAGATTGGAACTGTGCAATTAAACTCCTCCGATCGATCCTACAGCTAGCTAGCCATTTGAGGTAATCGATGGATGGATCGATGATTCAACAGTTAGCTAGCTAGCTAGGGTGGGCCAAAAGTACTCCGCCTTCTTCACCTTTGAAATGCTCTCCAGAACTCCGGCCGGTGAAACGTGTCCCATCACCGTCACCCTCTTTGTCTCTAGCTCTATACTGAATGATGTAACTCCTGATATATATATAATTTATAAATTAACAATTCAAAATCATGATCATGTGAGGAAGATCAAAAGAGGTTGATCATTTCATGATCAGCTCATGCCTAGCTAGCTACCGTTCGGCTAGATAGTAATTAGCTAGTCATGTTAAATCAGTACTAGTGCTATTTGTCCTAAAAATTTAAATCCATGCAAAGATAATACTTTTGATGACCTAATTTTATATATAGTTGCACAGTACTAGCTCCATGTTATCATGTGTAGGTCAACTCCTCATCTAACAAGTGAAACATTTAATTAAACTGGAGTGAAGATTACAAGACTAGTAAATGTTCATTAAACTCAAGTTTTCTCTGTGTTTGAGGACCATGCCATGCATGTATATATATGAGCTTGAAGTTTTGGTTAGAGAATATATAGGCTATGTTCATGATCAAAATCTGCAGATCATAACGATTAATTAATGCAAAAATTCTACTTACAACCGACCTGCGAAACCGCTGCATCACCGCGTCTTATGTGACATATTGCAAAACGACGTCGTTTATTCAAATGAAGATGAAGTCGCCTCCATCCCAGTAGAAAGTTACAAAGCCTCCATCCCCATCCCCTACGAAGCCAGCCTCCATTAAATCGAACAACTTTGCTTCGTACAACCGGCATTTGCAACCGGCGTGTAATCGACTGATACAGTGGGTCCCACTTTCTCTTTTTTCTGTCTTCCTATCTCTCTTTTTCTCCCCTTCATTTTTCCATCCAATGAAAAACGAAACTATTCTCTACAACTCTCTTTATTTCTCTATCAATTTCACTGTACCCCAGGCCCCTCTCTTCTTGTTGTCATCCCAGAAGCTTCTGTTGCAGCATCAACCCAACGATCCTCACAATTAGTTGCATAAGATTGCTCTTCTTTTACAATTAGTTAACCACAAATGGAATACTGAGTTGCTAAGCACCAGTAAGTTTGAATTTTTTTTATTTAGTTTGGGTTATGGAGAAGCCGAAGGGCGGTTTCGTGGCTATTCGTTCTTTTCTTCCAAACTGATACATTCTCACTACCCAACTCGCCCAGCCAAGCATACAAGAGCAAAGAAGCAAAACTTTTGGGGGATCGGAGTAGAAAACAAAATAAAATACAGTGGAATGTCACCAATGCCAGTTTCATGGATGAACATAATCTATCCAGATGAAAATTAAATGCGTGGAAGAAAAAACAAAAAGTACAAACTTGGGTACTGAAAATTATGTACATGTGGTGGTGGTGGTAAGGAAATTAAGAAAAGAAGCAAAGTGATAAACAGTAACAAAGCCCCATTCATCTTGGCATCGTAGTCATTCATGGTTCTGGTTCATGGGTTTGTGGGTTCATGACTCTTGGGTTCGAGGAGAAGATGAAGACCCACAGGCTTCGTGTAGAAGACAAAGTCGATGGGGACAGAGAAGAGGGTTTCGATTTAATGGAGGCTGGCTTCGTAGGGGATGGGGATGGAGGCTTTGTAACTTTCTACTGGGATGGAGGCGACTTCATCTTCATTTGAATAAACGACGTCGTTTTGCAATATGCCACATAAGACGCGGTGATGCAGCGGTTTCGCAGGTCGGTTGTAAGTAGAATTTTTGTTTTTGTAATCTTATTATACGTTTGATCGGGCCGGATTTGCATCAATGTACGTAAAGTTGGGGCAATATATATATATATATATATAAATATATATATTAATTCTTCCAAATTATAAGGTGGATGCATGAGGGGAAACATGATTAGGCCAAATGATCGATATGGTAATGGAGTTTTCGTCAAAGCATACAAAATTATTATAAAAGAAATAAAATAGAAAAGAAAACCATATATATGATAATTTATAAATTAATTACTTAATGCAAATTAAATACTCCCATGACTTGCATGGAAATTACAAATTAAATATACCTTCCATTTTGGACAGATGCCTCTTGAGTTTGCCAGCACAGCCTTGACAATGAATTGATACCCGCATCACAACAACCTGATCATCATGAAAATTAAAATCACACATGATAAATTAATGATCACGTGAACCTGATGGAATTAATGGCATATATAGAAATTTAAATAGATAAACTTTTAACTTTATAAAGCTGGGAACAACTTAAAAATAAAAAATAAAAAAATAAAAAAAAGACAGAATTAAAAAACAGAACCCAGATATATAGAACGAAATGAAAACAATATTTATATATTGGATTAATTTTCCAGTGACATCAACATATTTATAGATAAAAAAAAGTAATATTAATTAATTATAATTAATTGATCTAACCTGGAAGACATTATCTGAGGAAGGAAGTACTGAAGATGGTTTGATCTGGAGATCATGAGCTGGCTTTTGCCGATCAAGCTGGTCCGTATCTTGATATTCTCTTTTGAGGCGAGGCACTGAAATATCCGATCTCTTATTATAATTAGGGGACTCAACGAACCTAGAGTAGTCGCCATTGTTGAGTAAGTACCGTTTGTTATCAAAAGTACTAAGAATTCTCTGATCAGACTTTCTGGGCACAATCACCGAGCGAGAATCGTCGGTCATGCACAGTACCGCAGTTGCTGCCGGAGACTGGCACATGAAGCCTCTCATCTTCTTGGTTGTCATCATGTTCATTGCACAAGGCCGAGATGATATCAGAAATAATTGAGACCGGTACGTACGTGAATATTGACGAACTTTTTTAGGAGGGTAGGGCTAGCTAGCTAGCTGCGTGAGCAGGCAAAGAGCTAGACCAGGAAATAGAATCGACTGTCGAAGAAGATAGTACTACTGTTAATATATAGGAAGAAAGAGGATGAGAGAATGGATGACTATAAAATGGAAAAAAAACATGCTGTCTTTATGACTTAGCTAACAGTACAGGGCAATGGCTGGCATTTGTAGTTTATCTGTACTGTTTATCCGTATGTTTTGAATGTGTTCACCAGTATCCTGTCTTTTGTCTTGGGAAATGAGTCGTATGTGAGCCCTTCTTTATATTTTTGTAAAAATTTTAAATAGATGAATTTTGCGTAAATTTGTTATAAAAAGATATATAGATCTTATTAATAAATAATAATATTTTCATAAATTATGTAAAATTTATCTATTTAAAACTTATACAGATTATTTCTCATTTACCCAATCTTCTAAGACCAAATTACTCATCTCTTTCTCATTTATAAACATATTTTTATATAAGACATAACACTCCTCAATTGGGTAATGATAGAGTTCCAATCATTTTACCACCATTTTATTAATTTTAGTGTATTTGTTTTTTTTTTTTTAAGTATTTTCTTAATATATTTAATCATTAAAAAAAATTTAAAAATATATAATGTTATTAATAATCCCTTTCAATTAACCCTTAAGTAAAATAAAAATTTTAAAAGAAATTAAAAAGTTAAAAACAGTAATAGAAGATCATTATTAATCAACCAGCTTTAACAAAGGCAAGAAGACTGTCATCAAACAGAGTACTACTACTTCGTAAGCGCTAGCAATCGTACATGCATGCTCGTATTTTCAGCCCGACTCTGAATCACTCCACTTTTTTCTCTCTGAATTCCGATCCGCTCTCATTGAATCATGGTATTGAATTCACGAGCATTATCTGCATGAACAGAAGCAGAATCTCTCCGAAAACTGCGCATTTTAGTTATCGCGTCAATGATTTCAAGTTCTTAGCCATCATGCTGCATGGCATATATAAAGCCTATTTTTTATTTATTTTTTAATCTTTTTTTACCTAAACAAAGTTATCAACTAGTGTTCTCTGAAACTCGATCTACTGCCATATACTGTCACGCATAGAGAATCCAATTAATAATTGGTTAAAATGATCAAAAGAAAGAACTAGTGCATGGAAAAAAAAATTAAAGGAATAATAAAGAAAAATTACAGGTTGGATATGTACCGAAGACGACACTTCTGGACTCCTCCTGGTGAGACCATATTGCAATGAGCAGTACGTAACTATAATAATATGGCCATGCCAGAGGGCATGGTCCTCAGTCTTACCCTTTTAAAATTCCCTTCACAGATTCATACTCCCGGCAAAGCAAAAGGACCACCAACGTACGAAAAGGTGGTCGGGACTAGTCATAAGCTAGGACCACCCTGATAAAACCTACCTTATTAGCTCCAGCATTAACTGAATAAATCTACCATTTCCAGTCATGTACAAGAACAATGCTTACAAGGCTAAAGCTTCCAGCTTCCCTTTACATTAGATCAGTAGTACTGCATGGACATGCATGCAGGAGGGTACGTACTGCATGCGATTTTGGATTTTGATGAAAATTTGTGTAATTCAGGCATCTAATTAATAACCTTAACCAGAAGAGCAAAAAGAACATATACATAGCTGATCATTCGATATGTAATTATGAGAATCTGAACCTGGTTTAATTTAATGAAGATGCATGGTTTGCATGCTGAATTTGTGTCTTTGCCTGCAGGTACAGCGTGAGTTGTCCTCTTCAACTGGAGCTTGCCTCTGACTTGCCATCTCTCGTTTGCCATGGCCCATGACGCATGCAGGTGACTGAAAGTAGACCGATCGATGAAGGACCTCAAATTTTCTTTCTATTTTTTTACCACGGCATGGGATTCTTTGCATAAAATAATGGGCCCGACCGTTTTTGGTCTCTTCTTATCTGACGGCCCATATCTCTGACTCTTTGTCGGTGTAGATAGGCTTATTAATTTATAATAACCAATTTTTTTCAGATTCAAAAGTTTCCAACTTCGATATGTATTTGTATTACTATCCTTTCCATTTAGGAATGATTTTATTGTATTAAATTGATTTCATATTGAGAAATGATTATACAAAGAAACTTACATACTAATATATATATATATATGGTTTAATATGGTCCATTAGATTGCAAAATTATTTTACGCATTACGTCAAATCACGTCAGTGTAAACTTTCTTATATAAGATTTATGTTTAGGCCTAATATTTCTCTTTAACCACCCAATTGAATCATCTTCAATTCTCCTAAATATGAATAAAATGCAATCCAAGCTGCTTAAATTCTCCGTAATTATAAAAAAGTACCTCTCAAAATATTTCAAGATCTTTTCACTGCTCAACACTTGAGAAGGCAGTGCGGTTTTTTAAACTCAGATGGATATAAGCGGTAGCGGTGTATAAAGAATGAAATTTGCTGATATATAGCGTAATTTCTGATCAAAGAGTAGGAATATAAATTAATCATAGCTTAGATATTACTGCTTGCATGAAAGTATGTGAGTTATTACACACCAAATAACGTTTACCAAATCACTTTGCTTTATGTAAGAGTACATGTACGGATGTGCCAGAAAGGAAAATAGAGATCAGTAATGCTAAGTATAAGTCCTAAATAGACAAGTCTCATGCAAGCCCTCTGTAAAAGTGGACAGAGTCTACTTTTTTTCACTTTTTTAAGATGAAGTCTACTTTTATACAAGGACTTGTATAAAACTTGTCTATTTGAAACTTTTACAAATCCTTTCTCAAAAATAAAATGCTCTCCTCAGGAGAAAAAGCTCCCCAGCCTCCGTGAGGCCTCAAGGATACACTTTCTGTTGCCATAAGCACTGATTCTTAGGAACTCTTCACCTCCTGCTCCGAATCCGGAACCTGGAGCTGTGATTATGTGAGTCTTCTCAAGAATCTCAGAAAATACATCCCAAGATTTTGAGCCAGGAAAACGAACCCACACATAAGGGGCATTTGCACCTCCATATACCTCTAAACCCAGAGAAGTGAAAGTGTCAACCAGAATCCTTGCATTCTCCATGTAGTACTGAACCATGGACTCTGTAGCCTGAAATGGAGATTTCCAAACATCAATTCGGCATGGAAATATTGGGTAACAACAAGATAAAAAGGATTCCTAATAATTAAAGAGTTGGACTTGAGACAGTTCTACCAGACACATCAGTATTTGTCATTGTTCTGAAACAAGTTCAACAATTTTGGAATAAATGAATCAGTGGCCAATTTCTATAATTCCATTGACGTATGTACTTCTTTAAAGGGCCTAGCAGTCCCAAAATATTCACTCTTCCTTTGGTTTCTGCAGACGGACCTCTAGGATGTATGGAAACAGATTGAGGGGAGGATAGTTTTTTGTGCTGCTTGTTTAGAAACTCAGGCTCTGTTTGCATTATATGAAAAAATATTCCAAATAAAGAAAGAGTTTAATCATAGAAATATAATATGAATTAGTCATAGTAAAATATTCTTCGAAATAAATCAAGACTAAGATTAAGCCTGGTCATTTAAAAGTCACCAAGACTCTCTCATTGCTTGGTATGATATTGTTGCAGATTTTGTCCTGATAAAGGACAATGAACACAGAAACTCGTTGATTCATGCAATTCTCCCATGCATATCTTCATGCATACACAAACACAAAGTTCAACGTTAAAGCTGCATGCAATTTTGAAAATGCTATTCCTTGGATTTGCATCCTGCATTGTTCCTTACCTTCAGACCCTCCGAGGATAGACAGGCCAGTCCACCAGCCTGAGCTATATTGGAGGCTCCACTAAAGCAAGTGCACACAATGCGATCAAAGTCATTTCTGACAGGAAATCCATTTGAGAATAAGAGTTCTTCAGGGACCACTGTCCAACCAAGACGGACACCCGTGAACCCAGCCAACTTGGAGAAAGACGAAACTTCAATTGCAACCTATAAGAGGAAAGAGAATAAAACAAATATATATCGATATGCTGTAGTAGAGAAACATTGAGAAGCTGCTTATTGTTTAAGAAGCAAATTAACAAATTATTATGTTCCCTTTACCTAAAAACTAGATGTTATTATGGTCCAAACTGTAATATTTCGTGTTTTCTTGATACGTGCATATGGTATTTGAATTCATATTGACCTCTTCCCAGTCTTTAACAATGTCTTTTATCACACGCAAAGATGAATGAGCTAAATAATTGGCTATCATAAGTCAGGGGCCTCGTATGTTGATTCTCAATTAGCAGGCTAAATATAACTATACATTTCTTTTTTTGTTTTGAGGAAAAGAATTATTCACCTCTCTGGCACCAGGAATTTCAAAGATTGACCGAGGACTATCATCCAAAATATAAGATGCATAGGCGGAATCAAAAATGATAATCGAACCATTATTCCTTGCAAATTCCACAAGTTTCTCTAACTGCTTTCGTGTTGCCGCATGACCAGTTGGATTGTTCGGAGAGCAAAAGAAGATAATGTCTGCTCTTGACGTTGTATCCAAGTCAGGAAAGAAATTATTTTGAGGAGAACATCTCATGTATTCAATGTTCCTACACTTCAAAGCTTCATCTTTGTAATTTCCAGCCTGACCAATTATGATACTTGAATCTTGATAAACCTGTTGAAAAACATTTTTTTATCACGAGTTCTATGGTGAAAAGCCATGATTTCAGCTCTGTACTAAGGAAGCAGGGGTAATGACTTCAAGCATAGTAGTTCTATCAGCTATAGATTCTGTATGAATCAAAGCATAAATAATTTGCAAGAAGATAAAGTTATTAGTATAATCTGAGAAAGTGCCTAGTTCAAAAAATATCTTTTTTTTTTTTCTAAGTTCAAAAAATATATTAGCCGCAAGGAGAGTGCACGAAGAAAACAAATCATTCAATTATTACAAAAAACACCAGGTGATGAATTGCAGTATGCCTTAGGACAAAGTAATACTCTATATCGCCTGTGTTGTCAACCTAAATTCTCAAGACCATTATGGGGTTTGATTTTAGCAGATGACCACTTCATCGTGCTGGTAATGTTGTCCATGCTATGATTTCGTGAGTAGAAACAGAAGACATGGAGTTCTGAAGGGAGTTAGAACATCTGTTATTTAATATCCTTGAAGATTGGGGTCAATTATTAGTAGCATGTGCAGTGCAAAGAGTCCAGACAATTTATAAAAGGATATAGAGAAGCTTGATATTGTTACCGGATAAGAGGGGTCCTGTACAGCTATTGTCACATTTGCACCAAGAACCAGCTGCCAATATAGAAAGAGAACATGATTGAGTACTTGTACCGTAAAACAAGCTTAATAAGATAAACAGATGATGTCCAGATTGTAGCATTCTAAAACATTTCGTGTAAAATTAAAAAAAATCATACAAAAAAAGAAGGAAGGAAGGAAAGAGATACCCATCAATGCTCAATGTTTAAATACCTGCAGACGAGTAATATCGCACTGTGAGCCATCCGTCACAAAAATTTCTGTATCTTTTACGGATATATCTTTGTAGAATGATTCAGCAATAGCCTTCCTCAATGCCTGCCACATTGACATAGACATAGAACTTTCAGTCTAACATCCATTTACATGGAATTTTAACAGTATTGTAATTGTATATTCATTTGTAATCTTTTCTTTTCAGAACAGTAAATCTTCCCTTGTCAGTGGAGGCCTAGCTAATAGTTTATTTGTCCAGTAGTGGACACAAATGTTTGTTAAACAGGCTTCAATTATATCATCATATAGAACTAAAGTAATATGGTTATTAATATGTATAGCTAATTATTAAAAATTTAGCAAATGAAAAAATAATAAAGCAACAACATATTCAGATAAACTGAAACAAGCATCAAAATACCTCGTAGCCTTGCTCAGGTCCATACCCTCTATAACCTTCAGGCGTTGAAAGGGCTAGTGCATACTGTAAAACATCATGATAGCGGATGTTTAGTTTTAAACAAATTTCTTCAAAGACTTCCTGTGGCATTAATGGGGGTCAAGAAAAGCAGAGAGAGAGAGAGAGCAAATGAAATCTTCACTGCATCAATAACTTTCTGCTTCTGAATGATCTCGATACAAGAAAGAGAGTACTTAATTAATATTCCCAAAGGATTAAGTATTTTACATTCTAATGTGTAAGGCACATACATACAAACACTTGTCCCAGAACAGATATGTATGTGCTTGTCTGTTTATGAAAGGACTTCTTCTGAAACATAAAACATTCATCGTCTTTGCCAGTTTGCTTATTGGTGTAAGTTTGGCAATAAGAATAAAATTTAATTATCAAATTGAGAAAGATGGTATCAGCACTTCCGAGGAAGGCACGTATCAATAACTTTAGGGAATCAACATGCTATTTGAGATGGGTGATATGTGGACAACCAGCCCATCATATGTGAAGAAAATAAGGTTCTAGAGAGTGATCTTGTTATTACCTTCCCGACCAACTTTTTCCCCTCATATTGAAGGAGCTTACCAGTCACAAAATTTGAACCTATATATAAGTATATGGTGCTCGAAAATATGTGCTTGGTGAGATAGAAGCTAAAACAGTCATCAATTCAGTCTGATAATCAGAGTCTATAATATCCTGACTGTCTTTGTTCTTTAAATTACTGACAACAAAAGGTGTCTCTGCAAAAATAAAATTCACAGAAATTGTTCTCCTAAATTAGGGGATAGTTGCTGTGTTTCCCCACACAAAATTTTCCACTTTCCAGATGATATCATAAATTCATATAAAGATCTTATAAATTCACAACTGCACACTTTATATGCTAGTTTCGTGCAAAATTATGCCAATATGTAATGTTAGGAAAACCCATTTCCACATTTTATATACATGTTCATGTCGGGTGGTCACATTATATGAATTATAGAAAACGTGATTAGGTGAAAAACATTCAAGATGCATCAAATAAATCATCCATCTGAAGGGGAATTTTTTTTTCCCTATTGGTTTCTCTGTAATTTGATTAGATCCCTGTGCAAACATAAACCTGTCCAACTCAGACAGATATGTTCATGTTGGCAAGTAATTCTCTCCAGCTTTTATAGACTGTAGAAGCATGACATAAGCAAGCAAATAAGGATTGATTTAAATTACTTCTGCCATGCTTGATGCTATGATGTCTGGTAGAGGCTCTGTGGTATCACCAACTCCAAGGCTGATCAATTTTGCATTTGGGAACTTCTCAATGTGTTGAAGCTTGCACCTGGATATCTGAATCATATGTAGCTAAAGTCATGAGCAACTATGAATACCTAATGCTGAGACACTGGGAATACAAAAAAAAAATGGTTATTGTCAAAAGCCACCAAAACGAAGTGGCATGCAGATGGATCCATAAGACGCTACTGCACCAGGGGTGGCAAGAGAATCTTGTACTTGGAAAGTTAATTTGATCAAAAGGAAATTGACAGGGCTCAAATCAATGATTTAAGTAGGAAGCCATATGGCCCAATACCATTATAAAAACCCAGAAATAAGTTAAATCTTCAGTTGAAAGAAAGAAATAAAATTTAAAATAGCTAAATATCAGTTAAACAAGAATCCAAGGCACCTCAGAGAACAAATATCCATTCTGCAAATTTTCCATGTTCACGTTTCGGGGTACCTTTGTCCGGTAACCTGTGATAACACAACTTATGAGTATTGATGAGAACTTGACGTTAAAAATCAAAATGAAAGTAAGAATCTAAAATGAAAAAAATGGACAAAAGGTGGCTTTAACCAGTACAACATGTGTTCATACCAACTCCATCCCTTTTGGCCTTCAGGCTGTAACAATCAGGAAACAATAACAGAATACATTAAGAGCATATCAGCTTGAATATGTTGTGCATGAAAGTAGATGATAGACCATGACATAACACCGACTCTGGTTCCTATTTTTATATCATGGAAGTACCTGGCCTGGACCATCCTAGGCTGCAATACAATTGCAGAGGACAAAGAACTGCAAGCTGAAAAGTTATACATTTTGTGTTTAATTATTTCTGCTTCAAACAAACCCTTTTGAGATTCTTGTTTCAAATGTAGATGAGTAACTGCAAGTATGCTAGAGATCCACATAGTGATATATATAGTCGCATAACACTTTCTATCAACATCTAAAAGGGGTCAATAATAAATGATATTCAGTGCCAGTCTGCCAGAGCAGGATTTCTGCAATAGTCAGCCCTCAGAAGCTAGCACATGTGAAACCAATTGGTTCACACCAAATGGCTATACACAAAGCTCCAATTGTGGTAGTCGTTGTTCGACTGATTTCAGTGTATTATTAATTTAAGTAAATAAGAAAATTGATCCTGTTTTCCACACCTCCCCTAATTTCCTTTTGTTTTTACCCTCTTTTCTCCATTTTGACCCTGTTGATCTCTATAGTGCATCAGAAATTGGGTGGGGTTATTTCCTTGGTAGTGCCTTCGAATTCCTTCATGTGATTTTGAGCATTGCTCTCAATAAATCATGATCCAGTCATTAACGTGCATGCATATGAATGTAGTCCAGTAGAAAGAATCATGTCCTGTGTATTAAAATATAAATATCTAACAGCTAGATACCACTAAGCTATCAGTCCCGGCACATGTTTTAGTCATACAGATGATATGCAGAACAACCTACATGCTATCTTTCAAGGTTTTCTACATGCTATAGAAAAGTGTTCTATATCCATTGTGAATGAACTGTATGAAATAAATGATTTATTTCCACATTGAAAAGTTAAGTAGCTTTCTTTAGGTGAGATCTGTTGTTACAAAAATAAAAACCATGAAGGAAGATCCAGTATGATCGGCTGACTATATGTATACTGACTTCCACAATTATTAAAGACCACAAGATGACAATATCCTGTCAAACCGTCACCAAATTCCCAATAATTTTTCTCCCCAAGTCTGTCCAGCGTCTTGATGAATTTGCATGACAGCTTCTTACATCCTTCGATTCTATTTCCTGTAGCCATACTCATGCTATTCAAACCTAGGTATTACTTTGCACAAATACATGCATTGATGCACAATCCAAGAAGCTTCAAATTACATTATGTCCATGTCAGTGCCTGCGTCATCCAAGCATTGACCCAAAAGAAGCACATCGCAATGTCAATGTCACAGTTTAAGTCTACCCTTCCATGTTTATAACGGTGAAACCAAAAATATAAGGTTGACTTCCAAGCTTTCTTTAGGTGATATTTGTTGTCACAATAACAAAAACATGAAGGAAGATCAAGTAGTTCCACTATTATTAAAGACCACAAGATGTCGATATTCCATCAAAAGTTCATAGGAACCCACATTTGCTCACCTAATTCCCAATATTTTTTCTCCCTATGTCTGCCCAGTATCTTGATGAATTTACATGGAAACTTGTTACATCCTTCGATTGGATTTCATGTAGCCATATTCGTGTTATTCAAACCCAGGTATTACTTGCATAAACACATGCACAACCCAAGAAGTTTTGAATTACATAATGTTCATGCCGTGACTGTATCATCCAAAAGCATTGACCCAAAAGAATCACGTCTCAATTCATGTCTTCAGTGTGCAAGTCTACCCTTCTATATTTTATGATGGTTAAACAAACAAAAAAAGGTTGACCGCCATAAAATAGTTCTTTCCTTGGTATGAAAGGATTGAAGAGAATGACCATAAGGAATCTTTTCAGTAGCCAAAGCCGCGGTGAGCACCAAACTTCCACAAAGTTTATAGCTTAATATTGAGCTCAAGCCTTAGCCATTTAAAATAATTTATTATTACTTGAAGGAAACCGGATGCTTCAAGACAATATGGGTTGTTGACTCTTTATTATAAGACTTGAAACGAGACAAAATTGTAACAAGATAACTCCATAAATTTGTTGTCAGTTACCTCGTTCGGATTCCCTATGGTCTTTGACTAATTCTTACAAGATTTAGGCCTTGTTTGGCAACACAAGCATTTTCAGATATTTCATTTTTAAACATTATTCAAATACAAAATAATTTTCAATTTCAAATCTTCAACTTTTTTATCTAATCATTACCTAATTATTACAAATTTTTCAAACTCATAAACAAAATACAAAAAACGATACAACTTTTTCAAATTTTAAAATAAAATTAATATTAAAAATTATAACTTTATAATATTTTTATTTAAATTTTTCTCTTTCCTTTCTCAAAACCCAATAAACATATTAGCTCAAATCATTTTATTACTATTCACAAACTATCTCACTACTATTTACAGTTTTTCTAAGTGTCCAAACAAGTCTCATGACTAATAGGTCTTGTGTTTGAGTGTAGACCCTACACCATTTATGAAATATGATGCACAAAAATATCAATAAACGTCATAGAAATTATCATTCAATATGTATCTCCCACTTAAAACCTCGAATAAGAACTTCTGAAGGTAATCTAAGTAGTGATTTAACAATTGGATCGTTTGATTCTTCATTATTATTCTTCATTATTAAGCATTAATTTAATCGTGCAAATCTTAACTACCCTCTATCCTTATCCTTGTAGTTGAATAAACATTCAGAGAACCAGAAATACGTAAAAGACGACGACTAAAGACCTCAAATGTGAACAGGAGAAGTGCCATATTCAGTCTTGAATGAGATCGATCCTTTGCCTATTTTGTATATGTTAATAGAAAAGTAATTGACCTTGACTCATTAACCATTAAAAATAATAATAATAATAAAATAAAAAACTAAAAATGAGATCAAACGTAAGATGGAGACAAACCAGAGCATCAGTTCTGCTTCTGTTCTTCATCTTTCGGCTTTTCTTACCTTCAAATGCCCTTCGTTTTGTCGTTTTATTATTGGGACGGGCTGCTTTGACGCACGAATCTTCTACAAAACGACATCTGGCAAACATTTTACCCGACGCATCATATCATACGGATACAAATCTTCAAATTTCAATTTATTTTTTAGATTTTCAGAATTGTTTTTACCGAATCCAGCTTGTACGAAAGGGTTTACTTTAGAGATGTAATCTGAATAATCTTTAGAATTGATGGATGAGGTGAGAAGTCAATACCATGAGGATGTAATCATCTAAACTGTCGGATGAAACTTTCAAAACTAGGTGGCCATGAGACGAATCATATTCTGTCGTTAATCATATAGTTGCACAGGTAGAAAGAATGGAGATGTTCATTTGGCTTTCAAATTTGTTATTATTGACACTTTGACTATATGGAATTACTGAGAGAATTGTTGCAACTCTCTCAACTTATTATAGCTCTTTTTTTCCCATTTTGAGATGCCTTTATCAGCTCAAATTCAACTTCCTTCTGGGAAAGCCTCCACATCATCTCTCCCTCACCAACCAAATAAAATTAAAAAATAAATTGCAGAGTAGTTGGCGATTTAATTCAAATCCTCAGGCTCAATGAGCTTTTCAAGCTCCCAACATGAAGCACGTGTTGTCCCAGGGCAATTTTCCTGTTTCCATTCTCGTCAACCACACTCAAGTCCTTGCAAACATCCACCTTGAGCCTCACCTGTGTTTCTGTTTGCGCTTTCAAGAACACCTTCTCGAAACCCACCAAGTGCTTCTGAGGTGAGTTGTGAATTGATGGAGGAGTTGAGAACAAGAAAACGGTATGGCTTCCACTCATCCTTCCCATGTTTTTAACTCCTAGCTGAATGTCAAAACCCAGGTTTTGACAATGCTGTTCGCCAACATCTAATGACTTACATCTTGATGAGTGGCAAATGTGACCCTCTTCTAAGGGTATGAAAACTAGCTTAGGTACTTGAATTAGGTGGTAGTTGAAACTGGAATAGCTTAGTCCATCTCCAAATGAATAAACGGTTTCCCCAGTGTAGAACCTGTACGTCCGCCCAGGGTGACCATCGGAAAGATCGGGTCTCATCATCATGTTTGTCATGGGGACCTTGTCGACGAATGATTGCGGATACCATGTCATGGGTAATCTTCCACCTGAAACAAGAGTGATCAATGCAGACCCCAAGTTTCTATCTAATCAGTATGAAACAAAAGAAGTCATACAAAGATGATTCCTAAAACTAGTGATTTCAAAATATATAGTTTTGTGATGAGGATCTTGCAAATTGAAATTTTAGAGAACATGTCTTGAATTGTTTAAAACTCAAGAGCATGATTGACTTGAGAGCTAGAACTAGCCACTGCATGTTTTGAATGGCTATAATCTTAGATTAATTGGAATATCGAAATCTTCAATTCTACCCCATACTTGAACTTGAATGAAATTATGAGAATGATGTCAGCAAAGAGGAGAGATGGCATGAACTCTTTTTTTTTTTTGAGACAGCAATACACTTACTTGGATTAAAATATCCAAAAATCACATCAGCTATGGCAGCTCCTCCAGCTTCTCCAGGGTAACCAACCCATAGGATGCTCGTAATTCTGTCATCACTTTTTGCAAATGAGATATCCATGCATCCCCCAGACATTATAACAAGAATAACTGGTCCCTTGGATACCTTTGCAACTTCCGTAACTAAAAGTTGCTGCTGTCCTGGAAGACGGAGATCGACTCTGTCCAGACTCTCTGCCTCGATTGATTTGTCTGCACCCATTATAAGTATAGTGGCATCTGCTGAGGCTGCTATATTCTTAGCATCATCAAGCTGTGCAGTGTTGCAGACCACATTGGAGCAGCCAGGCTGATAAGTTGTCGCGACTGAGGCTGTCAGGCCTTGCAAAGGAGTTGTGTATTTGCACGGGGTGCCTGTGAAATTCCCAGAAACATTAGAAAAAGTGATTCCAGAATCATTTCGGATCACTGTATCTCAAACTTGCATTCCCATCTTGCAAGGTAATCTGTTTAGTGCTTAAGCAACATGCGAACTCAGGCAATTTACCCTTGCGAACCATTCAATGTTATGAATAAAACGATTTGATAAACTATGTTCGAAATTAAAAAAAAAAAAAAACTCTCAAGTGCTGTACGATGGCTGCTGGATTAAGGGGGCAAACCAGACAGAGAAGTAATGAAATTTGCATACCTTCATAATTTCCAATCATGGTTTTTGTGACATTGGCATTGGGACCAATTACTGCCAAGGATTTGAAGGCAGTGGGAGACAGAGGAAGAGATCCCGGGCTGTTCTTAAGCAGCACTATACCTTGCCTAGCAGCCTCACGGGCCAGTTCCCGGTGCTCTGGGGTGCACACGTCTTCTGGACCTAGTTTGCCATAAAGTTGCTTTCTTGGGTCACCATCAAAGAAGCCAAGTCGCATTAGGGTCGCAAAATTGTTAGATATGGCCTTGTCAATGGCCGCTTCATCGAGAAGTCCTCCTTTCACTGCACCTGCTGTGTACTTGCCCAGAAAAGATCCGCAGTTAAGATCCAATCCTGCTCAATTAAAATAAACAGCATATCATTTAGTCACTATCAAAGGCAATAAATAAAGGATCTCAATCTCTCCAATTGGACAGGGAACCAGTAAAATGATCCTGGGGATGGAAATGAAGTTACCTGCCAATATAGCTTTGGCTGCAGCCTCCTCAGGTGTCTTGGTGTAGCGTTGGGAATTGTGGAGTACTTCTATGGAATCACAATCTGAAACAATGTATCTGCAGCAACCCAATAGTCATTTGCAAATTAAAAGGAAAAAAAAAAAAAAAGAGTAGATGACTTGGGAGAGAATCAAATATACCCTTTCAATTTCCATTCGCCTCGGATGACCCCTGAAAGGAGGTCAGGGTCTGCACAGGTTGGCTTACCATTAACCTGGTTGTAGGAACACATGACACTGGCAGCATTGCCATCAACAACACAACTCTTGAATGGTGGTTGAAATGTATCATCCAGATCTTGCTTTGATACCTAACTCGTCGTCAAGAACAAAACAAGCAAAAGAAAATGGGAATCATGATCCAAAAATTAGAATAAAAAAACAACTCTCAATAGGAAAAATTGAACTGATATAAATTACCATAGCATTGAAATGGAACCGGTCGATCCCTTTCCATTTATCCACGTCATAGGCTGTATAATGTTTACAACATGCAGCAACCTTAAGTCCATTTGGGTCTCCATCATCATTTTGTTGAAGCCCTCTTACATAACCTGATCCATATTTACTTGAGAGCAATGGATCTTCTCCAGGAGTCTCCTGGCCTCTTCCCCATCTGGGGTCTCTAAATATGTTAATGTTTGGTGACCAAAATGTCAAGCCTGCTAGTCCTACATTGTACATTGCTCTTGCTTCGGTTGAAACCACCTGCACATCTTAAGAAAATGTTAAGCAATTCATGTGCCAAGGCAATCCTATGATTCTGGAGGAGTGAGCAGCAGCATGCAACAGTGTCAACTGAAACAAGAAGGTGCACCAGCACCACCAGCAAAGATGGTGCCGTGCCGGTAAGGACATTGACATCACAATATTTTTGTTGAACATGGCACGGAAATTCTAATTCAAAGGAAAACTTTGCTCTCGTTTTATTGGACGCCTTTTATTATTATTATTTGATA
Organism: Juglans regia; assembly: GCF_001411555.2. NCBI lineage: Eukaryota > Viridiplantae > Streptophyta > Magnoliopsida > Fagales > Juglandaceae > Juglans > Juglans regia. Next base: position 26,701,675 of record NC_049916.1, on the reverse strand, counting down.
GATTAGTTTTGAAAGGAGTATTTCATTCTTCCGCATGTTTTCCTTTATTAACAGAGGGTGTGAGGTTAGAGTTTTTTGCTACAAATGAGGAACAACACTCACTGAAATTAGAACCTCGATTTCACTCCCCACTTTTCTCTACAATGGAAAGATGTACAATTGAGCCAAAGTTTATCCGTTAATGGGAAAAAAATTTCAATATTATTGTTTGACGGTAGGTGGGGCAGCGGGGGCGGGGGGCCATACCCCACCCCGTCCACTTCATCTTATTAAAAACTTGAAATTGTATTTAAATTATTTAATTATCTTGACCTCTTAGATCAATTTTTTATATAGGAAGTCAAAGTAATATAATAATCATATTTAAGTAATGTGAAACTTACTATTATAATATTATTGTATTGCATTGACCTCCTATATAAATGTTGATCTAGAAGGTCAAGACAATCTAAAATATAACTTTAATGAGTTTAAGTTATTTTTATATTTATAATTTAAAATTATATTATAATTTGGGTCCAAAAAATTTTTTGAACCCAAAAATAATTTTTTAGATCTAATAATTTGGCCTAGGTGGGGGGCGGGGTGGATGGCATTTTTTATGCCGCCCCCATCACCAGGACGGGGTAAAAAATGCCTCTCTACATAGTGCGGGACGGGGTGTAGGAAAGGGTCTTTCACCTCGCATTATGCAGGTAGCACTCCTATTTGAGAGTAATTCTCATAGGCAGTAGCAATTTAACATGAGCGTTTATTATTTAGGAGGCAGCCATTTAATGGCATTATTTAGGAGATATTTATTTCTTAAGAATGGTTAATGCTATTATTTGGGACCCTTTATTTTTTGGTTTATTTTTTAGAAGATATTTTTTTATTTATTTCAAATCACAATTCAACATTTTCAAATTTTAAAATAATAATAATATTAAAAAATAATATTTCAACAATATTTTTTTCAATTTTTATTTAAAATCATCTCATTTCATCTCATCTCACTATCAAAACCAACTCTTAATGTTCTCACTATCTACGAATAGGATCTTTATTCCTGATTTTGCCGATATATAATTAATTCCATTAGTATCTTTTCTCTTTGCCCAGAGAAAGGAAAAAAGAAAAAGCAATATCTTTATTCTTCATGTTGAAACGAAAAGTCAGGAAAAAAGAAGAAGTAAACCCTATTAACCATACATCATCTACTTTTAACCCTATTAAAACAATATTCAAAGTGAAGTTAGGAGGATCAAACCTAACTTATGATGAGCAACATCAAAGATGATAATGGCACGGTATCAAAGACGAGAGACTAATCAAACAACTGATACGTTTTGTGATTTATATTATCCAATTTAAAACAACCCAGAAAATCACAAATTTGTTTCATCAAACCACCCTGTTAAAAAACTCATTGTCAAACTCAAGAAGATGCTATTCTGCAATTGGTTTAGACCTAAATAGATTAACCATTCAAAAAACAAAACTTTAAGCATTTAGTCCTTCAAAACTCTCTTACCCTTCCAATGGCTTCAAACAGAGAGGCATTGAATGAAGCAGCAGTGAGAATAACCTGAGGAAAGCTGGTAGCTCCAGGCACCACTTTCGAGAACCGAGTCCCCGGACCGACGTAAGAGACTCCATGAAGAGCCTCTGACCACCACTCGTACTTGGGTATCCCGAGCCTACTCACATTCCTTGCACTGTTCACCAAGAACCCAATCTTCTCCTGCAATGTTAGCCTCTTCACCAAGTCCGCCACTCTCAGATCAATCTCCAACGACGTGTCACAGAACGCAAGATTCTCCAACGCTGGATTGCTTCCAACATCACATGCAAAAACGGGTAATGATTGGCCGGACACCCCACCGGAGCTCAACAAAAGAAAAACTAAGATAGAAAAAAAGCAGAGCAAAACAGAGCACCGAAGTGCTCTGTTTTGAGCAGTTCCCATAACAGTAGCCCGCCTGCCTATACACGACGATCGATAAAGATTTGTGAGCTTAAAAAAATTAAAAAAAAGAAAAGGAAAGGTTATGGGTCGTTATATTTTTACAGAATACAAAGAGTGCTTGCTATCTACTCTTTAAGAAGACACGAAGATGATGTTTTTCTAGTTGTTGGTGATGGATGATTGGAAAATAAAGATAAAACTCCCTGAATCTGGACTTTTTTATAGAAATAGAAAGGAGTGCTTACAATCTACGACTTGCAGTCTTGCAGAGGCTATACACGAGTACTTAAAACGGTTTCACTCTTCCCTGTTGGATGTCATACTTTTATTTGGGAGTCCTTCATTTCATAAATAATATGTGGGTTTTCATGATAATATTTTTCAAAGTTCATGCACTATATTTAAATCTCATTTTAATTTTTCAATTTATTTTTTTTTTTCAAAATAAATAAATAATTTTAATGCATAATATTTCATCAAAACAATATAATAAAAATTAGTTGGAAAAGAGAGCGCGCATAGAAATTAGAAAGAATTAAAAGCTGTAAAACTCAAAAGAGGCAGCTGTATTGCATGGAAGAAGAAGTGCAAATGCACTTGATCAACCCATTTGACAAATTGCAATTAACTAACCTGCCCAAAGATTAATGACTTTAGGGCCTTAGGCCGTCATTTTCATGGCCTCCGTCGATCCCACTCTACCCGCCACCCGGTTTGTCTTACCTACTGAAAAAAATGGGTATTTTCTACTTATAATATTAAAATTTTATTATCCATAAATAACGTGTATGGATTCTGATACAGTGCATGTATAACTTATAATTTAAATAATACGTTTTATTATTAAAAAGATTTTTACTGTTTAATAACTAAATGTTTAAAACACTCTCAAACACGTTATGTTTATTTAAAAATAAACTAAAAAAGTACTTTCTAAAGTAGAAATTACGATTATTTAAATTTTTAAAGATTATGATCATATTCTTAAAAGTTTGAAAGTTATAATTAGTTTAAAGTTGTATATGTATTTTCGTCTATTGACAATCTTTTAAAATTCGAATTAATTACGTTCTGCATTATCTAGAAAAGCATTTTTGAAGAAATTGATTCTTTTTCTCAAACATACTTTTTAACTTGTTTGAGATTAAAAATATTCTAATATGTAACACTTAAACAATCTAATTTTTCTATTAGAGAGATTTTTAATGATATTTAGACACTTTCTAAAACTCCTATTACAATCTCAAACAGGCCCATAGTCAATTTATTTTTAAGATTTTTGAAAATATTTAAATAAACAAAATTATAAAAATATATGATAACCTACCCAGTTTCACCCATGCAAGGTGAAGTTGATCAGTAACGTGAATGCAGCTAGGATGGTAAGGTTGACGATCAACGCATGCAACTTCCAAACTGCTGTTGTGTTATTTTCAAAAAAAAAAAAAAACTGTTGTTGTGTTGTAATGTTATATATAGTCGTAAAATATGTAAATACCGTATAGTCATTTTAAAAAAGAGTAGGATCCACTCATAAAAAATTAATTTTTTTTCGTATTAATCTTATATTTATTTACTTTTTTTAAAACGATTACACGATACTTACACACTCACGACTGTAAATATCATTTCTCTTTTAAATTTTTCTGTTTCTAGAGATCTTCGTACATCTTCAATCCTTATCATAGCTATTAAATATTTACTGCTACCTACCGTATGTTGGTATGTGTTTGCGCTGCCTGGCACTATGGTCCTGGCCTTACGTTTTTTTCTAGGAAATGCGTGTTAGAGAGATCATATCAAACTGCCTAAAGTCAATAAACTCCACCTGCTAAAAAAAAGAGGTAAATGGCGGTAGATGGCCGTTAGTACAGCAGCAGCAGCAGCAGCAATTAATAGTAGTAATGAGCAGATTAAAAAGATAATAATCATGGATACGAGTTTGCAGCAACTAATATTAATGGGGTTAATGTTGATCATGCGCGCGCAAATTAAAGGCAAATCCAAAGCATGGTGATTGAAAATCCAAAGCAGCCAGCCGCCATATGAACCGTATAGTTCAGCTGTCTTCACCATTACCATGCACAATTCATTTTGAAATTTAAGCTTTAATGGTTTATAGAAGTCTCAGAAAAATAAACTTTTTATGACTATTTGTGATCAAAATAGATTCATTTTAACTATAAATAGTCATTTCGTTAGAATTAACTAGCCACCAATAAACAGTTTTTTTGTACTGCCTTCTTTGTTTTGCATTTGTTTTCTGTACTTTTTTTTTTTTTTTTTTTTTTGCTGCGATTGCATAAAAATCTTTAAAAAAAAAAAATTTGCCGACTTTGATGATAATAAGGTGTGTGCGTTCACATCTGAGCTTTTGACTGATCATTAGGGAAGGGACTTTAGTAGAACCAATTAACGGTGGTTGTTGTAGTTTTGAATTAAGTAAAATAGTCGGTGTTGATCTTTTTCATGTAGAGAGTTCATCTTCGAATTGAGTACTTCTTGACCAACATGAGGTAATTATGGGGCTGATTATGCATTTTAACTATCTTGAAGTTGAATTTAATGCAGGCTGCTTAAGGTTATGTCTAGATGTCAAAGATCGAATTAATTCAACTCAAATCAATAATGATAGGATTTATTATTTTTTTATTTTTTTATAAAAAGTTAAACTCGTCTCAATTTATTTTATATATCCTCTCAATTTAAGAACGAACAAGTACTTAAACAATGTATTTTTATTATAAAAATCTTGTATTTAGAAGAGTAATTAGTTATTTTTTAATTATCAAGTAATATGAAGAAGAGTAATATTATGGACGAGTCTCAAATGCACGAGGCTTGTGCATACCTTTTGTAAGAAAGTAAATATTATCGAAAAAATTGAGTTTTTCACATTTTTTATTATAAAATCTAATTTTTTTACAAAATGCCTATACAAGATTTGTAACACCCAGCCTTTTAGGCCCAAGCCATTGAAAGCCCATCCTGTTTAAACACATTGTTAAGTCCCATAGGGTTGGTCACCCTATTCTTCTCCCCTCCCTGCACTGAGACGCCCAATTTCTATTTTCCCTCTCTCACTTTTAGTTATGCACGTTTTTTCCTATTTTCCCTCCCCATGCACTTCACCCAACTCCACAACTACTCCCACCCCTTCTCTGTGCCTCGCTCCACCATAGATCCTCCATATTTCCACCTTCTCCACGCCTTTTTTAATATGTTTTCTAATCACCCCTAAACAGATTACTCTCACTTGTTAGTCTCTCTCTCTTCTTCTCCCCTGCGATTTTTGGGTCTGCCGTCACCTAAAGTTTCACTTAATTTTCCTTGTTTTCCATCGCCAATCACAACACCACCATCCACACTAATCCACCACATGCACCTCCACACCAACCCCTTCCTAAACACCACTTTAAGAGACCTAATTGCCAAGAAGCCACATGGGAACCACCACTTGAAGCCACAGTTAACCATGCATGAGTTACACCACGCCAAAAGCAAACCAAGTCATCGTGTATGCAGGATCTGATTAAGTCCCTAAGTAGGTAACCCATCAGGCGCCACCCTCCAACCACCTTGAAAATAGACCAAGCACACGGCTCAACTCATACACAAATACCTATGTTTTAGGCAAGCCGAAACAAAGTACAATTCATTCCCCAAGCACGGCAAAAATATTTAGCAACCTCGCAAGCCTCCTTAGCCACCCAACTCTACAGAAAACGCCACCCAAGCCTCCACCATACGACAGCCACAATTCAATCACCGTAGGCCTCCGTCGTTACACAACTCTCTCTCTCTCTCTCTCTCTCTCTCTCTCACACACACACACACACTCATTACATGGTTAACCACCCAACTTGGCCATCAACCACCCACCCGCCGTCGAGACCTCTTCGTAGTCGAGGCTCCACCACCGCAAGACGCTCATTTTCTCTCTCCATGTGTAAATTCTTTCTCTCAGTAAGTTAATCCGCCCAACACTCTTTCTCTTTCTTGTGTGTTGCTCTCAATTGAAAAGTAACTTATATACGCTATAACCCTTATGGGTACAAAGACCTTTAATATTAATTACCTGCATATCCTCTAATCCATGGAAATAGCAATTTGGATTTACAAATTTTATCCTCTCCCTGTAGTAATTAGACATGATTGTTAAATAGGCACGTACCTTGTTACAAAACTACTTTTTTCAAGTGGGTTTGAACTAGGCCTTGCTTATATGTGGGCTAAACTATCAGTGTTTTGAAGGGAGAAGTCGTGTTGCAATTTTTGTAGTCCAAGACAAGGATGATTTAGCTACTATTTTTAGGCTCATAATATTCCTGCGTTAGAATTGTGGGTTTTCTATTAGTTAGATTGGGGATGTGCTTTAGCATATTATTAACGTGTTAGTGAAAATTTTCTGGTTTTGATTATGATATTGCTAGAATTCGAGATCAAAGTTTAAGAAATTCTTTACAATAGTCAAGTAAGCGGGATTCCTATGCTAAAATTTGTATAAAAATAAAATTAACTAAAGTTGATTTGTGAAAAATATGCATGATATGTTTTGAAAAAAATTGTGAAAACAACCTCAATTATATGTTTTGCATTACTTATGAAATATGTATAAAATATAAAGCATTTTCTTACATTACTGGTGTGGACATGAGCAAAAAATTTAGCATTCTGTTTTTTAACTATGCAAAAATAGTGAATATAAAATTTAAAAATTTGTAATTGTTATATGAACATGCTCTTAATCTGTTTCGATATGTGAAAATAATATGAATCTGTTCAGTACTCTGTTTGATATGATATGGTATATGAAAAACATTTGAGATGACATTCTAATTTTGTTCTGATTTTGTTTCTGGTTCTGATGTTGTTATATGATTGGTACCAACATCTCTGATATGAGTGCACTCACTTTGGAAATAAAGTGATTTTTCTACATGGTTTTTCTTGTGTGCACACTTGGAGTTCCGAGAATGAATAATATAACTATTCACATTATGGTACCACTTAGTTTGGTCATTGGGGATAGCACAACCCTACCATGGGAGTTAAGCATAGTCTCTAATGTGATATGGTGATATGATATGATAAGATGATGACGTTTAGTCATGCTATGCCAAATGGTTTTTGAATATGAATTGTTTGAAATGTCGTTCTAATATCCTGATAACACATTTTTAAGATCTGTATATTGAGACTATAATGTTTTGTTTCTGCATTTTGAACTCTGTGAAAATACTCATGTTTACATACTAATATGTGTTCTCTACTTACTGAGTTATTGATAACTCACTCCTTATCTCCATAATATTTTCATATATTTTGGATGTTTCAGCTAAGGATCAATAATATAAAGCATAGATAAAGCTATGTGAGTATAGTGGATTAAGCACAAAATGATGCCATGGTTATTAGATAATTTTATTCAATAAATTTGTTGTGTTATGTTGACGTGGTATGTTGAGAAGTTGACATCTATATTAAGAATTTATGGTGTTACTAGTTAATTATTTGGAGTATTTGAGTTAAAATAGTAAGATCTATGTATAATTGATATATTGGAGATTATATTTATACTGTGAGATATGATTTTAGGTGACAGTTGGTACTCTCTGACCTCAGCCGAGACCGGGGCGTTACGAGATTTATACATTTAGAGCATGTATACAATATACATCTTTATTCTATGAATAAGAGTATGAAAGGAATAGTTTTAACATACTTCGTTTTATGCATGAGTTGAAGTATGACGTGAATTAATAATCTTACTTGGATCGCTCTCTGGTTGAGACCACCATTTTATTCGGCAACAGCCCATGGGGCCATTCCTCCACTAGTATCCACTGCTTAAGTACCGGAATGGCTAGACCCAGCTGGACCCACATTGCCAATGGGCAGCCACGTTTACGGACCGAATGTGCATATTTTGGTCCGCTTACTCAAATAGAATTGCGGCCCAAAAGCATTTCAGAACGTACAAACCTACCCTGATTTGTAGTGCCACTTATCATATAATAATTTATTGAATAATGTTACATACAGTCGTACAATATATAAATATTATATAATTACTTTGAAAAAAATAGGATCTACTATTAAAAAAATTTTCTTTTTTTTTATATGGATCTCATATTTATTCATTTTTTTTAAATTGATTGTACGACGCTTACGCTCTCATAACTGCAACTATCATTTTTCTAATCTATTTTATACGTCTCTCTCTTATATTTTGTATACTCAAATTGAAATAATTAATTGTAACGATTTTGTTAGTATATAGATATAAATTTATAATAATAAGAATACTAGCTATGTGTATGAATAATGTTACTCTTCGTCTTAAACTTTGTTATCTTCAATTACAGATGACGATATGTCAATAGTTTATTCTATCAACCACTTAAATGACACCAATTTAAAATCTACCGCATCATCAAATGTGACTAAGAATGATAAAGACTCCTATAGATATTCTTCTCTTAGAGCATCTTTGTTGGTGTAGCCAAATGTGAATGCAATCCAAAGTTTGGCTAATAATTCCTTTAAAATGTCTACATTGAAGGAGTCAAAAGGCCTATATTTTACATAAAAACTACGGTAAATTTCCATACTTGTATGGTTGTCCCTCCAATTGATTAGTTTATGTTATTTTTTCTCTCCTCACACTCATATATTAAAAGATATATATTAAATAGTAGATAAAAAATTAGAGAAACTAGAATAAAATATTTTATTATAGAAAGTGGTATGGCTAATTTAAGATTAAAATTTTGAATGGATAGACAAAAGATAAAATGTTACATTTTATCCAAAACTTTACTAAAATTTTGACAACACTAATGTGAATGCTCTAGTCTTGGGGGTTAGTTTTCGTTTGGATATTGAGATGAGATTAAATGAAAAATTTATAACTAGTTGTGAACGGTAATAAAATAATTTGAGTTAACATGTTTTATAGAGTTTTGAGAAATGTGAGAGAACAAATTGAATAAAAAAAATTATAAAAAGTTAAAATGTTATGGTAATTTTTTTTAAAAAAAAAAATTAAATTATTTGTTATGTTTTTTTATTTGGAAGTTTAAAAAATTTATAATAATTAGATAATGATTAAATAAAAAATTTGAAATTTGCAATTAAAAAAATATTTATAAATTAAAATAAAATTAGACGAGTTGAGACATCTAGAGCATCCAAACGGGTAGCTTCCACCGCGCGCCTTTCTTGACTGTTGGCGCTAAAGTCAAACAAGACCGTTTCGTCGCCGGGATTAATGTATGTACACTGGTGACCTTAATGCAACGTGATGTTTGGTGTAACGACAGTCAGTCAAACATATACTTGGTAATTTATTTGAGTCAATATTTCTAAACAAATATTTGAATTTCGAATTTTTAGGATGAATTTAGATGTTGAAGTGAGTTGAGTTGAGTTGAATTGAGATGATAAAATATTATCAGAATATTATTATTTATTATTATTATTATTATTTTAAGATTTAAAAAAGTTAAATTATTTATTATATTTTATGTTAAGATTTGAAAAAATTATAATGATAAGTTGAGATGAGCTAAGCCTTAATTTTCTACACTTTCTACACGCAAGTTGCGATTGGGTCCTACTCCTACTAATTTGTTTAGGTTGTCCCTATAGTGCTATGTTTGGATTTATATATTTTAATTTATTGTCTCCATTATTGCGATTTCTTAAAATAATAATAAAAGTGAGGACATGAACTTCGTACATCCTCTTTAAAAGAGGAATCAAATTAAATGCCCACAAGATCATTGACTTGTCCTTCCCATATGACAAGGAGGAAAGAAGATATTGCTTAAAACATAGACTTTTTTTTTGGTTAGTTTGTTTAGATAGAATTAAAGTTAAAAATTAAATAAAATATTATTAAAATATATTTTTTAATATTATATTATTTTATAATTTTAAAAAAATAAATTGTTTAGTATTTTATACTAGAATTTAAAAAAATATAATGATTATATAATATGAGATGAATTGAATAAAATTATAAAAACAAATGAGATGAAATAAATAAAGAAAAATGCCGGTTAGCAAAATAATTGAAATCATTATATTTATATTTATTTCCCACCAATCATTATATTTATTTTTTAAGTTAAAAGATGGTGTAATAAGTTTTTATTTTTGTATAAAGTATTCATTTGATATGAGTGATGGTAGTTAATAAAATTGAGATTGATATAATGAAAAATAATATTTGCAGTCATAAGGTGTGTAAGTCAAAAAAATAATATTTGTAGTCATTGACTGTGTAAACCTTGCATACGTTTTTTGAAAAAAATAAAATATGTAATTAAAAAAATAATATTTGCACTTCCTTAAAATTGTAAATATAATTTCTCATTATATCAATGCAAAATAATCCCTAATTAATGGTTACTAAGGATTAAATAGATGAAAAATTATATTTATCATTCTTACACCACACACAATACATAATTTTTTTTTTCTTATCAAATTTGTGGTGTATAGATGATAAGTAGAATGACTCAATTAGTTTAGTACAAATAAAAAATAAAATAAAACACGCGTGGTGTGTGGTGTAGGATGATGTGTAGTAAAGTCCTAAATTTTACTATTTAATCAAGTAAACGATATAATTAATTTATCAGAACAATGAATTTGATTGATCGACCTTGCAACCATATTTGATAGACCATTTTTTTTTTTTGGTTGGATATAATTTTATTAATTATTAATTATTTATTGGATGATATAAAACTTTACATGCCATTGTAATCAGAATTCATACATGAATACCAATTTTTAGTAAGATAATGGCACGAAATGATTTTGTGTTCATATTTTTAAATTATCTAGTAATTAGTCGCTCACTCATATAACATGTATAGAAAGCTATTATAATTTGCTCCTAGAGTTTTGCATGATTTAATTATTAACTACTAAAAACTAGACATAATAGATAGAATATGAAGAATTAGTAAGTAAAATTATGAAGTTGGTTACGCTTGGCTAGTGAGGTATTCTGTATTTTTAGATATTTTATAAATAATAGTAAAAAAGTAATAATAAAATATTGAATATTATTGAAAATTAATAATAAAATAATAAATAGTAGTGAGGTATTTTGAAAATATGGAGTACTCAAACTAGGCTTTACAATTTTAAATTATCCAATATTTATTTATTGATATGAATTTTTAAAATTCTTATAAATAGTAATTGTCAAATTTATGTTAATTTAATATAGGACTGCATGGTAGATAAAGAAATAAAATAAATAATAGGATTGAAATGACTGAACTGGTCATTTATTCCAAAATTATATAAAATATTAAATAATAGATTATTTATTTTAATAAAAGGATAAATTTCATTTCAAATTGAAATGGATGATATCACGTGAGTATATTAATAGAGTTAATTATATTTTATTCTCTCTAACTTTCACTTAATTTATAATGTATTTTTGAAACTAATAATTACATATAAGTAGACTCTCAAATTTTTAAAACCTCACAATCTATCTATTTTCGTCTACTAGTAACGTCAAATCTAATAAAAATTCATTACAAATATATCATTTTTATTTAATATATTATTATTGATCATATAAAATATAAAATAATATATGTTATCAATTAATAATAAATCATTAATTATTAAATTTATTATTAATTGATAATATATTTTATATGATTAATGATAATAAATTAGATAAAAATTATATTTTTATAGTGAATATTTTGTATATGAGCGATACGTGCAGTAAATTTTTCGTTAGATTTAATACTACTTGTAAATGGAATAGGAGATTGAAAAGTTTTAAAAATTTGATCATCTACTTTAATGCAATTATTAATTTCAAAATCACATTGTGAGTGAAATTTTTAAAAGAGCATTAAGTGTAATTAACCATACGAATATCATGTTGGAAAAATTGATGGTCTTTCGTGACTTTGCATGCATTTCTTTTTGGGTTCCGAACAAAATTCCTCCCCAATTCGTTTCCCCGGATCACATGCAAAACAAAATTTTGATTTCTTTTACAAGCAAAAGAAGAAGAAGAACAAGTATTCACAGGATTTGGATTTCGCAGTGTTTCACTCTCTCTTGTAAGTGTACTCGGCGGTTGCTTGGTACTGATTCGGTCAACGTGGAGGCCAAGCGAGTCGATCCGTCAACGTGTCCGAGGACTCTCGAGGAACTGAGGCGATTGATGTGGTTTTAGCTATCCATGAAGTGGTTTGGGACGAGGAAAAAAGAGTTGATGTTATGAATCGGGATTAGAAATAATGGAGCGGCTGAATCTTTCGGTTCCGGTTTGTGCTTTTTTTCTATTGTCAATTCTGGTGATCGGTTTCGTATCAAAGGTCTCTGCTAATGCGGAAGGTGCGTGCTAGTCATGCTTTTATGATGCTTTCTGCTAGTTTTAGATACAGTCTCTACTCTTGAAATTTGAGTGTCTTTGGAATTGTCATTTCTATTTATTGTTGTGTGGTGAATTGAATTCCAAGTTCAAAGGAAATTGAGTTTTATTCGTTTAGTAGTTCTTACTTCTATTTGCTCAGTTGCCAAATAATCCTTAAAGAAAATAAAAGGAAAAAGAAAGAAAGCTTGGGAACTTATATGGATTCCTATTTCTTATATGTTTTTGGATGCATTTGTATCGTGGAATTGAAGGATCATACTAATTTAATTTTGTAAAAAGAAAAAAAAAAACTATTGTGCTGTTTGTAATTATTGGTGATTAGGAAGCTTTGGACTTAAAATTTACTGGGCTTTCTGGGACCGTTTACTCAAGGAGAACCAGCTAGACTTGGTGTGAATTGTTTTAAAGGGTTTTTTTTGTCTCATTATGCACTTGGTGCATAGCCTTACTTGACACTTCAGGAATTTGGGTTCGTTTGTTATCAATTATATACTAAGGAGAGTATATAATTGATAACAATTGCATGATGTTTGGGGCTTTTGATTAAATCTTTCTATAACCCTTATATGTGTTTCCCACTAAGCCAATATAGCATCTAAGATTGCAATTTAAATACTAAGCATGGATAGCCTGTCTAGTTCTACATTTGTGTAGGCTTTAAGTATATCAGTTCCCCCTCCCCCCATTTTATTGTTGGATTAGAATTTCAAATTCAAGGACAGTTTTTCCTTTTCTGGATGCTGGTAAAAAAGTATGGTTTTAACTGGATTGCATGTTAATTACTTGAAAACTGAGTGCTGGCTGTTTGCAATGTCGAGAGAGCTCCCTTCATCATGTTAAGGAAGCTTGGATGATAAATTTTTTACCTTCAATTTTGAATCTACTAATTGATGTGATGATTACCTTACTCATGTAAGACAGGCGATGCCTTGAATGCATTGAAGAACAATTTAGATGATCCTAATAGAGTTCTGCAAAGTTGGGATGCTACCCTCGTGAACCCCTGCACTTGGTTTCATGTAACGTGTGATAGTGAAAATAGCGTGACGCGGGTGTAAGCTTATGTGACTTGCTACTTGTACTTGATGTTACTCTTAAGTTTAAATATTAAAATACGATGATGATACATTGTATCTGTTCCACCCAGTGATCTTGGAAATGCAAATCTGATTGGTCAACTAGTTCCACAACTTGGTTCGCTTCAAAATCTGCAGTACTTGTAAGTCATCTTCATGTTTACACGCTTTAAGGGTAATATTTCCTTCTAGCGTTTTTTTTTTTCATTAACTCAAAGGCAGTGAATGGCTTGGATACCCTTTTGTGCCCTTCATGACTAATGATGGCATGGATGAGCTTGTTATCGATCCTTCATGTAAATATTCCTGTTTACTCCTATAAAATGTCATATACTGTTTTTGTATAAAATATATGTTTAATATATATTCACTTAAAAGTTTCTGGAGACTAAATTCTCAAAGATTTGTCAATATGCAAATTTATTCACGTCTTAAAAGGATGTACATCTTCATGGCTAAAAGATGACATCTTTATTTTATTGTTTTTCCAAGACGTGGTTTAATTATTCGTAGGTTGCATTAGTGTGTTGCTTAAGAGTTGTTCATGCTTTAAGGTACATAGATATCATGATGATTCGGTACATAAGTTTCTCATTTCTCTAGATGCTTAATAGGCTACCCTCCCTATCATTGTTCTCTTATTTTACATTGGTCTTTGTTTAGTATATTGACTTTCTATTGCATTGCATAATGTGTGATATTCATTTTACTCCATTCGTCCCATTTTGTTGACCCTCTATGGGGATTTTAACTTTTCATGGAACATCATTGTCAATTTGTTTTTGTAATTTATTACTTTCCTAATTTTCCCTCATTGTTTTGCATGTTGAGATCATCCTCAAATATTTAGAAGGGCTATTTACCCTCAGTATGCCCAAGAAATGTGACATACTAGTATGTGATATAAGTTTCAATCAGTGGAGACATTGATGTTGCAAGTGGTCACAAATGCATATGAACATCATAATGGGTTACATTTTATATAATTTTCTAGAAACAACATTTTAAAATATGGGGATGCTTTATGGCGGAGGTTGGTAGATACAAAATATGGAATTTTGTGGGGAGAATAATGTACTGATGCTCAAATGAAGTTCAGGGTCCTTGATGTTTTATGTTTTATGAAGGTTCGTAGGGAGGGTGAGAAAAAATTGATATGGAATCCCGCTAGAAGTCATGGCTTTCTAGTAAAATTCTATTTTGAGGTTATGATCAGTTGGATGCAGGTAATTTCTTTCCATGAAGGAAGATTTGGAAAATTAGAGAACTGCTAACAGTGGCATTTTTTTCACTTGGACAGTAGCTCTAGGAAATATTTTGACAAGTAGCAATTTGCAAAAGCTCTCAAACAATAGTTATGGATGGTGTGGTGTGTTTGGATCATTGGTGTGGCCTGTTTTGGGTTTCATGAGTTATGCCCAATAGATGATTTATTGGCATGTTGGAAGGGGTAATTTTAAAGTACTCACTGCGGTGAAATTTGGATGGTAGTTACCTTGTATATGATGTATCATACCTGGTGAGGAGTGCATGGAATTTGAGGGTTGTGAGTTGAAGTTTCTGCTTTTACACTCCCTCTGAGCAAACATTGGATGCCGGTTCTGAGTTGCTTTCTTAAATCCGAGTGAGATTTTGGATCCTTAAACTTTTATATTTTGTTTTTATTTTTTGGTATTTCTCTTGTATGCTTCCCATCTACTAAGTGGTGCCCCCTTAACTTGTTTTTCTGGTTAATGAAGTACTTATAGAAGATAGATTTTCATCTAGAATGCAAATGGTTGATATGATATTGGTCTAGCCACTTGTACATTTTTGTGGCAATAATGCAGCTCTTTGCACATTCACCTGCCGACTACCTGTTTTGTTGTTCAAGAGTTATAGCAAAAAATGCACTTTGAGAGTGGATGTTCTCGATTTCATTGGTGGATTACATCTTTCAATATTCAACACCATGTATATGTTGTAGTCAATACTTTTTTCCATCTATCTCAGGAATGGCTGTCTAGCTGTGCCCGTGGTTGTATATTTAGTTGCACATATATTTTCTTTGTTCTCTTTTTCTACAGATCTTTAAATCATCTTGTTCTGACAGGGAACTTTATAGTAATGTTATAAGCGGAACAATTCCGGATGAGCTTGGGAATTTGACAGACTTGGTGAGCTTGGATCTTTACTCGAACAATTTAAGTGGACCCATTCCAACCACATTGGGTGACCTTTCAAAACTTCGATTTCTGTATGACCATCTATCCTTCATCTTATGGTCCAAGTCAATATATTCATTTATTTTTTCTTGATCTTTCTTAGCTCACCTGCCTAAGAACATGTATCATGATGAACTAAAACATGGCTAAGTGGCCTTGGATAGAAGTTTTCTTCTAACTATAATTAGAATCTTTTTTACCTAAACTATCCGCATTGTGGTAAATACTTAGGGCCACTGGAGGGGTAGCTCAGCTGGTCAGGCCTTGGGTTTGCTCCCCAATGGTCACCAGTTCGAGTCCCCTTAAGGCCACTGGAGGTTTACTTGGTAGTTAACTTCAGGGCCCCATGGGATTAGTCGTGGTGCGCACAAAAGCTAGCCCGGACACCCATGGTTATCAAAAAAATAATAATACTTAAACTCGCACACACATGCAGACATGTGTATGAAGTGAGATAAGGTATTGAAAATCATTAACTGGAACAATAAAAAGTTGCCCAGCCCAAATATTGCTGGTTCTAACTCCAAATTTGTATATCCTTATTGTAGAATAGATTCTGATGGAAATATCATTGCACTGGCAGATAAAAACTAAATAAAAAAGGTGAACCTGTGGTCGGAACTCCAAAGGCAACATGCTCTGGTATCATATAATTGCTATTGGTGTTTGCCATATAATGGTGCTCAAAATGCTGTTTAGATTTGGGAGGCTTTAGATATAGTACAGCATAGAAAGTAATACCACTATGCTAAATTCTGCACATAAAGTGTGAGAAGTTGGGTCGTTAATTTTAGGTGATAATGCCCATCAATGTGTTAATTTATGGCTTCATTTTTATTATGATATTAGAGGGCATTTATGTACTTGCACTATGTGAGGTTAAATAGTACAACTTGGAGAAACCTAATTTTAGAGTTCTCTTTCCGAACAAGTCATCTTTCTCTTATCTTCTCTTTCTTACTTTCCTTTCTCTTTTCTTATTATATTGTTCTAACTTGGTATTTGTGCAAAAATCCTGGCAAACAATTCTGAAAAAACCGTGGAAAACACTTCTCATTATCCATTTATCGATGCTTCCTAGTTGTTGACATATTCAGAACTGTCTGGCACCTTTCCTCTTTTCTTCCCTCTCCCAAGCTGCTGCTTCTTCTTCTCTCTTTCTCCTTTCTCATCTTTGCCACCTTTACTCGTCTTATCTCTTTGAGCTTTCTTTTCTCTTCATGTTGCTTCCCTGCTTCTTCTTCTCCCTCTTAAGATGTCTTAATCATCCTGCATCAGTTGCTGTTTGAGGTCTTCATCCATGTCATTAATTAAGTATAACAGCTTTAGGGTGGAAAGTCGCAGATGTAAGGAGCATGTTTTGACCCGTTTATGATATATATATATATAAATTAAACAGAACTGTTTGGCCGAGTTGTTTAGCTCACACTTTATTTTACCTACATCGTTTAATGTTGTCACCTCCCACTTGCACACTCAACACATGCATTATGTTAGTCTCATATGATCAATGAAAAGAGACTAATGCTTAACTAGAATTCAAGTAACGTGTTATTCAAGCTGGATTACACCTATTAATCATAGCTGGATGTAGCATGTGATCAAGTGTGATTACAGAAACATCGACATTCTACAGTGATTCTTGTTCTGAATCAGTATCATGTTGATTGTGTGTACATATTGGCCATATAACTGATGGATAAAACAGTTGTTTTGGCAATGCAATAACATTTTGGTTTTCTGTAAAATAACAGTATGTATTTTGTGAAATAGGCGTCTCAACAACAACAGCTTGATAGGAGAAATTCCTATGTCTTTAACTAATGTTACATCACTGCAAGTCCTGTGAGTATAATCTTGATGTCTAATTTTTTCATGATTAAATAAGTTTATTTTGTTTTCTCACCATGAAACACATTGCAAAAATGTGACATTATCTTCTTTCCCTATCAAATGCAGAGATCTATCAAACAACAATCTAACAGGAGATATTCCAGTTAATGGTTCCTTTTCATTATTTACTCCTATCAGGTGTTGTGATTTTTTTTTTCTATTTTCCTTGGTAGCATTCTTGATGGCTGATCCAAATTCTTACGAGTTCTTCAGTTGTTGATGGCTTGATCCAAATTTTGCAGTTTCAAAAATAATCGACTTAATAATGTTTCAGTTCCTCCCACTTCTCCTGTTCCTCCACCTCCACCAGTTTCTTCTCCAGGTGCGTTATTAACTATGTTTCCATCATCAATATAAACTCTAATTGTATTGATGATGCCTTTTTTAGCTCTTTGGTTTTCTCTTACATATTTTAGAAACTGTTTTTTGGCATTTTGACTTTGTTCCCTTAACAATGATCTCACATACAACTCGCCAAGTTTTGCAATATATCCACTTCCATTTTTCCTCCGTTTTATCCTGATTTAATACAAGTTTGAAGGATTCATGTGCAATCAATGTCTTTGGTAGCAACTGTTTGGAAATGGATTGTATGTGCAATTAATGCCTCAGCAAAGGTGGGTTGTTCTGTTTCAAAACCTTTTGATGGTGGCTTTATCTCAGATCTGATTCAAGTCTGCTGGAGCTTGAAGAGCATCTTCATACCACATACCATTCATCCCCCCTTCCCCTAGGCCCCTTGGCTCCCTCCTCAGTGAGGAAAAGGAGAAAGTTGACATTGGTTGGACAGTCGGACTGAACTTTTGGGGATTAATATTTGATAAGTCTGTTTCACCCAACATAGAAGGGGGAGAGAGAAAGTAGGATGATGCTATCCAAGTTAATTTTGAAGTACTCTAGAATGTATATCACAGCTAGGTTGAAGTCTCCCAAAAATCATGAGACCAATGATGAGGTGAGGAGGGAGTTAACATTTTATGTTGTCTGATCAAATTCCGAATTGTTTCAGGTAGTTCCACTGGAGCAATTGCTGGAGGAGTTGCTGCTGGAGCTGCTCTGCTTTTTGCTGCCCCTGCAATTGCACTTGCTTGGTGGCGTCGAAGAAAGCCACAGGATCATTTCTTTGATGTTCCTGGTTCGTGAGTCAATAATTGTTTTCTTTTGTTGTTGCAGATGGATCTCTTTCTTACTGGTTTGTTTTTGCAGCTGAGGAAGATCCAGAAGTTCATCTGGGCCAGCTTAAAAGGTTTTCTCTGCGTGAGCTGCAAGTTGCATCAGATAGCTTTAGCAACAAAAGCATTCTGGGAAGGGGTGGATTTGGTAAGGTTTACAAAGGACGCTTGGCTGATGGCTCTTTAGTAGCAATAAAAAGACTTAAAGAGGAGCGTACCCAGGGTGGGGAGTTGCAGTTCCAAACAGAGGTAGAAATGATTAGCATGGCTGTGCATCGTAATCTGCTTCGTCTACGTGGTTTTTGCATGACACCAACAGAACGATTGCTTGTTTATCCGTTAATGGCCAATGGAAGTGTAGCATCATGTTTAAGAGGTACTCTTGTTAGCTTCTTTTCTGTATCATACTCTTTTTTCTGTATTATCAAATGTTTTATTTGATTTCATGCAACATGTTTTACTTTTATATATTCCCAGTTTACCAATTTTGCATGTGACATTAACTTGCCATCTTGGTTAGATTTCAAGTGTAAAATCCTACATATGTTTCAGTCTTGAGCTAATTCGAGAAAAAAAAATGGAAATAATCAATGATTTATTGTATGGGTAAAAAGTTTGTACTTCTTATGGGCTCTACATCCAAACAAATTGTTCATGCTTAAGAATGACACTAATTATATCTCAGACACCCATGCACACACCAGAATAAATTTCAAATGTTATGTGGCCTGTTGTTCTTTTAATTTTCAATTGTCCTCTCATGATTTTATCTATGCATTTTTTAGAACGTCCGGAATCACAGCCCCCCCTTGATTGGCCCAAACGGAAACGCATTGCATTAGGATCTGCAAGGGGGCTTGCTTATTTGCATGATCATTGTGATCCTAAAATCATTCACCGTGATGTAAAAGCTGCAAACATATTGTTGGATGAAGAGTTTGAAGCAGTTGTTGGAGACTTTGGGTTGGCTAAACTGATGGATTACAGAGATACTCATGTCACTACTGCTGTACGTGGCACAATTGGGCATATAGCACCTGAGTACCTCTCAACTGGAAAGTCTTCAGAGAAAACTGATGTTTTTGGGTATGGGGTCATGCTTCTTGAACTGATAACTGGCCAAAGGGCTTTTGATCTCGCTCGGCTTGCAAACGATGATGATGTTATGTTGCTTGATTGGGTACGTAAATCAGATCTTCACATCACGGATTTGCTTGTTAGGAATAATATCATTTGACGACATATTAGCAATGTTTTATTGACTTTACATGGTATTAGAATCTTTTCTTGGGTAGCTCAATCTCAAATGAAGAATCTTTTTTTCGTATTAATTTCTGAGGTTATTTGAACTGCCTGACATTAGTTTTGACCATTCAGGTGAAAGGACTTTTGAAAGATAAGAGGTTGGAAACATTGGTCGATCCGGATCTGCAGGGTAACTATATCGATGATGAGGTGGAGCAGTTGATCCAAGTGGCGTTACTTTGCACACAAGGCACCCCGATGGAGCGGCCCAAGATGTCAGATGTCGTTAGAATGCTTGAAGGTGATGGATTGGCAGAAAGATGGGAGGAGTGGCAGAAGGAGGAGGTGTTCCGTCAAGACTTCAATAATATGGCCCACCCAAATGCTGGTTGGATCATAGACTCCGCTTCCCACATCCCTGCGGATGAATTATCGGGTCCTAGATGACCCTTTCTTGGCTCCATTCTTGGCATACCTATAAATTTTATCCTGGAGGCCCCTTTTCTATTTGGGTTTTATATTTACCGTATATGTGCATATGATTTTTCTTCTATTCCTTTCTTTTCTCTCCCACTCTCTCTTTTTGTGTATTTCTAGTGCCAGTGTACATGTGGGAGTTTTAGATACTGAGTTGAAATTAAATGAGTTAAAATGAAAGTTGAAAGTTAAATAAAATATTATTAGAATATTATTTTTTAATATTATTATTATTTTAAAATTTGAAAAAGTTGAATTGTTTATTATATTTTATATATAAATTTAAAAAAATTATAATAATTAAATAATATGGGATGAGATATTTTTTGTACAACTCTTCTATACATAGTCGCCCTATGCAGGCGCCTTGCAGTCGGTCAGGCCATGTCACCTAAAAAAAAAAACATTATTCAAGAGGTCTGCACAAGGGATCGTTCCAGAACTTCGACGACGACTGCAAGTTGCTTGGAAGTCTGCTCAACGATGTCTTGTAGTGCAAAGTCGGAGGCAAATTCATGGAGATAGTTGAGAGGAACCGTACTCTCGCTCAGGTCCTCTGCCTTGGCCCATTATCCCGTATTTGCTTCTATCTACCAGTCGCTCTTCTAGTTCTGTAAATCTTATTGCTTGTTACGTTGTTTTTTCTTCTTGGATTTTTCTGAGTTTCTGCTTAGTTGCTGAGAAAACAGAAGAAAATAAATAAAACAAAGCAGGAAATGGATTTCACACTTTTATGATGTTTTGGCGTCGAAAGAAAAAAAATATAAAATCTCCACTGAAACAGTTGTACTAAGCTTAGTAGTATTGTTGTGGAATTTTTAGTTGTAGGATAATTCTCAGGTTTTCAAATTGGTGTTGTTTTTTCCACTTACTTTCCTCACATTTTCTTAGAAACCAAAAATTGAGGATTAAATTCAAAAACAAAAAATACAGAAAATAAGAAGAAAAAACAAAGGAAATAAGAAAGTGAAACGTACGAGAGGAATCGGGTGAGTTCACGCTTGTAAACGAGCTGCTGCAAGCGGACACATTGAAACCAACTCACTTTTTCAGACTAATTCTTCAGTCTCTCTAGTTTTCCTCTCTTCATCTTCCCCATGAAATCAACGATCTGTACAGATTTGCCTACCCTTCTTTTTTCCCACATGACGACCCGTACATCTCACCCCTCTCACTCATTCAATATGGAAGTTGGAGGCCAATCTTTAATTTTCCCACCTCTCTCCTTGGGTTCTTGCACTCCATTTTACATCTTACATTTTTTTTTCTTTAGAAGTATGAAATTTGCTGCAATCCTTTGCAACTTGGCGACGAACTTATGATTCAAGCGAAGTGCGGCGTAGTTTTGGTTTTTATA
Organism: Juglans regia; assembly: GCF_001411555.2. NCBI lineage: Eukaryota > Viridiplantae > Streptophyta > Magnoliopsida > Fagales > Juglandaceae > Juglans > Juglans regia. The sequence goes on along the minus strand of NC_049916.1, from coordinate 26,679,871 downwards.
CAAAATGGTGCATTTTTTTATTTTTCACGTAAGCAGCCGTTTGCAAGCCGTTTGCCCTATGCGACTGTATTCAGTATTTTACTTTTTTGTATCTAAATATCGCAAGCTCGCAGCTCATGCCTGTTGTGGTGTCTGGTGGATTACCACACCTAACAAACGGGCAGGAAAGGGCCATGGAAGTACCACCATTTGTTATATGATGTACTAATGAGTAAATGAATAATTACAGTTCTATTTTCTTCTTTAGAACCTTGCTTTCTTTGCTATGGGTGATTTTTATAGAATTTCGTTTAGATATAAGAAGTGTTTGATCTTATCTTATTTAATTATTATAATTTTTTAAAATTTTCACACAAAATAAAATAAATAATTTTATTTTTTAAAATTTTAAAATAATAATAATATTAAAAAATAATATTTTAATAATATTTTATTTAATTTTTATCTTAATTTATTTTATCTCAACTCACTATTCAAACAGCAACTAAATCACACTAGGCATTCATAAGTTACAATAAACCACCTCCACCCTGCAATTTGCCTTCATCCTCCACAGACTTGTTTAAATGACTTTGAAACACCATATATACGGCGTCGTATTGTGGCGTCCTTTTATTTGAGAGGTACTAAGCTGGTAGTATACAGGACAGGGTTGCACAACCTAATATCTACCCGCAATGTTCTTCGATCTTTGAACCCTAACCCGACATAACCCCTCCACCGCCTCTCATCTTCTCTGCCCCTTAAGAACCTCAATCGGCATGTGAATATATTCTGTTCCTTCTTCTTTTCCCGGTCGTATCCAAGATTCGCTTCTAGGGTTTGCAAGGAAAAAAAAAAGAATTGTGAAAAAACGACAGTTTCTTGTTAGTCTTATATGATGACGGATTCGTGGTGAGGTTCTTAGGTCGGAGTTGTACACCCTCTGATTTTGTGATTTATTATGTGCTGAAATTCATATTTCTTTTATGGACACATCGATTGGATTATTCTTCTTGTTTCGATCATCTCCATTTCGTATTTTTACCCTCTTATTTGAATTAAAGTCTCTGTATTTTTACCAAGAGAATGAATGCTCTTTCATATACAAGTATGTGAGCAATCAAAATGAACGTGCCAGCTTACTACATGCAAGACTGATAGCCTTAAGTTACGGGTACAGAATCAGATTGTCGTGGACAGGATCTTCACTGACAGCCTTGAATCTTCCTCGCATGCCTCCAAACGCGGTGCAGTATGCTGCTCCAAGTAGTGTTGGGCTTCCTGTACCCCCACCTACGCCACCAGTCATGCCCATGGCTGCTTCGGTTCGGCCACCTTCGCCTTCAATGCCAATGACTTCTGGACAGCAATCTCTTTTGGTCAATTAACCACCCTCAATGCCACCATCAATATCTATGAATGCCCCCAGTATGCATGTACCACCTCCACCTGGTTCACAGTTTGCATGCTCCTATGCCAGTTCCCCAAACTTATGTTCCTCTTCCTGTACACCCACTTACCATACGTATGATGCCTCCGTCGCCGTTGCCTCAAGGAATGCCTCCACCACCACCACTGAGGAAGCTCCTCCACCGCTTCCGGATGAACCAGAGCCAAAGAGGCAGAAGCTTGATGATTCTTTTCTTATTCCGGATGACCAGTTTCTTGCTCAACATCCGGTACGTGGAATCTTTGTCCTTGCCCTTTTCCCTATTATAAACCTACAAATATCTTTTTTTTTTTTCAATGGTTTCTGGGATTGAGATTGATTTTAATTTTGCAGGGGCCTGTTCGTATCTCCGTGTTTGTTCCCAATGTTGAGGAAGGAAATCTCAAAGGGCAGCTTCTGGAGATAACAGTGCAGTCCTTATAAGAAACCGTTGGCAGTGTAAAGGAGAAAATTGCAGGAGAGATCCAGCTTCCTGCCAATAAGCAAAAACTGAGTGGAAAACCTGGCTTTCTCAAGGGCAATATATCGTTGGCATATTAAAATGTTGGAGTAGGAGAAACACTAGCCCTTTTCTTTAAGAGAGCGCGGTGGTAGAAAAAAATGAACAGCTTCCATGACCAGGACATTCGAGGTGGCTGTTGAATATATCACGTTACCACTCTCAATTCCATGTTTAACTGCTGAGCATTATTTTTCTATCTTCATTGATGTTGTCTTGCAAAAGGTTACTGGTCATGTATCTTTAGGATGCCTTTATGAATCTATTATTTTTTGTCTTTAATCTAATTACAAGTATGCTGTCTTCTACAGGTCCAGCTTGTTAGGTGGGTCTCTCTTAAGAATAAATATAGATAGAAATTATTATTAAAAGTATATATTTTACACATGATATGGATTTAAACCACACATCTCTTTAAATGATCGTCGGAAACAATTAATTAAAAGCAATTAAATAGTAAATATTAAGTGTGTAGTGCTATAATAACTGCTCTAACATTACTCACCTCTTAAAAGGGCAATGGGCAGTTGACGACGAGTTCCTTTTGCTTAGACTACTTCGTTTGGGATTTCTGTGCCACCTCTCTCTCTCTCTCTGTCTCTCTGTATGTATGTGTGTATATATATATATATATATGTCTCTCAAGCAGGCTGTAGAGTTCTTCCAGTTTTCCATTTCTGATTTAGCATTATTTATTGTTCTTGTTTTCACAGCTCTGACGGCAGGCAGCTATTTACACTGCCGGGGGACTGCAGTAACTGGAGGCAGCAGATAAATTCTTAATTTTTATTGTATCGCTCTAATTGGTAGAAAAAACAACAAAGATGTCATCCCTTTCTGTACAAAAATACAAGCCAGGAGCTGAGAAGATTTTCTTATATTTTCCGAAGATGATTATAATTTATTTTAACATTCATCATTGGAGATATTTGGGGTGATTCAACAGGATTGAAATGCCAACTTCTTATGAAAAACTATAGTTATTTTTCTTCCCAAGCACTCTATATTGAATAGATTCATAGATGGTGGCGTCTTACATATTTTTCTTTTTTCCCCTCAAGCTATTTTATTTTCCTTTTAAGAGCTAGTTTAGATTTAAAAAGTATTTCATATCATCGTATTATTATAATTTTATTAAATTTTTATATAAAATATAATAAAGAATTTAATTTTTTAAAATTTTAATTAAATTTTTTAAATTTTTAAATAATAATAATATTAAAAAATAATATTTTAATAATATTTTATTTAATTTTTAATTTTAATTTAAAAACTATTGATCTCATATCTAATCTAAATGAGTTCTAATTATAGAATTGTAAATTTATCTCACTTAATAAAAGTAAAATGACATCCTATACTTAATATGAACAGTAAATTACTGTTCATGTGAAGAAACATGGGCTGTTTTTAAGTTGATTTCATAAATCATAACGCAGATTGAACTTGAATTATTATGCCAGCAAACATTTTTTCTTTTTCTTTTTTCCGATCTTACATTCAAGCGAAAAGAAAACGAAAAAAATGGGCCCAAAACAATCCTTTTGATGGTAGGATGAGCCGAAGCGAAAGCCCTAACTAAGAAAAAGCAAAAACAAAAATAAAAATAAAAGAAAGGAGAGAACTCGGAAGAAAACCCTTATTCCCCTCTCCCTCTCACTAGGAATTTATTCAACAGCCTTGAATACCGGTGGAATGCTCAAACCTTCGATTTATTAAGAAATTAAATAGAGGTTGCTCGACGATGATGTCGACTCAGTTTCTGACGGCGTCGACAGCGCCGCCGCCGTTTCCGAAATTTCAGCGTGGTGTCGGACTCCGATTTCGTACCCTTACCCGTGTCTTCCCGTCTGGGAGTGGGACTGTGAAGTGTCTGCACCGCCACCCTGGGCTTACATGGCGAGCCCGTGCAACAGAGGGTACTGCACAAATTACTTACAAAGTTCATCTCTTTTCTTGCTGTTGCGTATTTGCCGTACCCGAACTGATACTTAACGTCTCCTATTTCGATTAAATTCTTTATTTACTATTCTGAGTTCGTATATGCTTCAAAGTTTCCTTGTTGGCAGAAGTTCTTCTCTCTCTCTCTCTCTCTCTCTCTCTCTCTTAATGGTATTACTGATATAGTGATATGTGCTTATGGCGGTGATACAATGTCAGAGAGGGTCGAAGTGAGACCTTTTGCAAGCATTTCTTCCTCGAGAAATCAAGAAACATCTTCTGTTGGCGTTAATCCACAGCCATCAGCACCGCCATCGCCGTCATATGTGTAATTATACTGTGCACCTCATTTTCTTTATTTCTCCCTACTTTTTACTATTTGTGTTCTATAAACAAAAAGTTGGGAAAATGAGTTTAACGTATACTTGTATTTATATCTCAACGTTGCAGGCGTTCATCTGGTTTTTTGAGCTGTTTTCCCTGCTTATGATTTTCATATCTTTTTTATCTTATACTGTGTTCTAGGGGGTCGCCTCTCTTTTGGATCGGAGTTGGTGTTGGTCTCTCGGCACTGTTTTCATGGGTGAGAACTAGAACTGTTGCCCCTTTTTAATTAAATATCTTAGCCTTTTATCAATATGGTTTTCCACTTTTCCTTTACTACACATTCTAAAAATCTTATTAAATGACAGGTTGCTACGTACTTAAAGGTGAGTGTTTCTCTCCTCTAAAGGTATGGGCATGCTTCTTTTTTGAATTTTATTTTTCAGGTAGGTCAGCATTTAAATGCTTTTGTTGTCACGAGCATGACATTTGAAGGAAACCATCTGTCATCAAAGGGGCCATTTTAGGGAATGCTTATTGTTTCATTACTGTTCTATTATCATTATTTTCTCTAGATAGTCGTTTCATAGGTTTTAGGGAAGTTTGTATCATTTCAAGAAAGCATAAAATGGAACTCTCAAATTTGAGAATAAAAACTGCCTTATAAACTTTATTTTGGGCTGACTTAGAGGATGTATTTGCAGGATCACTCGCATAATCTTGTGTCATATTATGGCTGTAGAATATGGAAATGGTAGGATATTATTTAAAATGGAAAATTAAGACATTAGAATTTAGGGTGGAGCACAGTTACATTGTCAAATCCCCCTAAATTGCAATTTAGATCTCAAAAGGCATAAATTGATTGCACCTGATCACCAATCAATGCTCTGTTTCGCACCCTTTTAAACACTTTGTTGTTTTCTGCTTTGCCTGTTTGGGATTTTCTGATCTTTTTATTCTTTCTACATATGTTTTTCTGATGTCTACTCCCTTCATACTTGTTAGCATGTTTTGCTCGTGAATTTGATCATTGTACTTATAAAAAGACCCCAAAAATTGTGCTAATATTTCTGGGAGACAGATCTATATCGGTTACCAATTATTCATAAATGTTTCCCCTTATTTTTTTTTTAAGTATAAAAAATTTGTTAAAAAATGTTTCTTATATTCATCTTATTTTTTTATTCGGCCAACATATGTTGGATACTCTTAATCACGTGTTTGGAAAATGTTGAGCGTTTGGTGGGGACTTAGATTTTTTGGTTGTTTTGATGAGGTATCGAATGGAAATAAATGTCAAGGATAAACATGAGATGGGTTTATGGTAAGGATGTTGACCTACTTTCTAAATGATGCCTCTATTTTGAGGAAAAACTAAGGATGCATATGGAAACAGCTGAAAAATATGTTGGGTTCAGGTTTAGTGATAGGGTAACAAGATGAGTATTTTTAAGGCCCAAAACAGTTGAGAAAAGAAATTGGAGCTGATTTTACTACAGACAGTAACTCAACAACCAAATTAATCTGTTTTTTGTTTTTTATTTGGGTTTGGATGATAATAGAAGGTTGCTTGTGTTAAGGTTTTTTATCTTATGGGTCTTGGAGTTCTTATGGCGGGAAATCAAAATCTGGTTGCAAGATTTCAAATTGTCAGAAATTGGGAAAAAATGAAAGAGAATAGGAAGATGTGGCATCAAAGATGGTTATCGTAGCCATCATCTAGGGTTGGCGTGTCATCACACCATAAAAAGAGTAGCATCAATAAGCCTTAAGCATTAATGGCTACAAATTTCTTGTAAAACTATCTCACATCAATATTTATATCCCGACTAATCCCAGGGGTGCAAAGGCCTTTGGCAAGGAGTTTCCTGCAAGTGCACCTCGGGTAATTCAAGAGGAAAATCCCTTAGTCCAATGGCCCATAGAAATTGTGTACGACACCTCGGCAATACACCACGGCTAAAGACGTACCAAACATAAAAATGGATTGTAATAGCTGGAATTGTAACAAGTCGACGTCATATTAGTCGGGACGCTGTTCCGGACACCGTTGCCAATATAAATTTAAAAAAAAAAAGAAAAAAGCCAAACTGAATGTAAAAGATATCTTGCCTGATACATATCTTTCTCTACTTTGAGAGACCTTAATGCCTTGTTATTGAAGAACAATATGTAGTACACCTCTTTCTCGATCTTCTTTTAGGTAAGCATGTGAATAATCAATCTTTGACATATCTGGGACATTTTAAAAGTGGTGTGCAAATGGGTCAACTGCAATGGATGTCCATTGGAACATTCTTTTACCATGCCAAGCTCCTCTATACTCTATGCCAAACTCTTTGCTGAATAAATTATTTAGCCTATTAATGTAGAGTTATTGTTGCAGCTAAGAATGATACAGAGTCAACATAGCGTAGCCATTGTCCAGTCTAGAATGAAAACAAAAATAATGCCAATGCAGAATGTTTGACATTCATTGTGGAACAAACACATATATGTTGAGAGTCGTCAGGTTTTGTAGGATTGAAGTTTGGGGATGAAAAATAAATTTTTTAGGAGAAAAAGAAGATGGCATGAAGAAGTGGCTCTCTTTTCACTTTTGAAGAGAATTTGTATTATAGCCATGGAAGACCAATTTTTTTAAGGAATTAGTTTTTTTTTTAAATATAATATTTTGCTATAGTTGATGCTTGAGAACAATAGACTTTGGTTTGGGGCGATGAAGAACCAACATTTATACATGTGTACTTAGTATTTGACTTAGTGAGGAAAGTTCTATAGCCAAATTCCGGTTAATTGTTACCTAAATGAGTTTTGTGAGAACCTCTGGTAATTTTTCCATGACAAGGTGTTTGTTTCTTCCAGGTTAATTTTCTTGAAATTATGGGATGGCATATGCTCTCAGTGAGAGAGACGTGCTTTGGTGGATAATATATCTGGTGAAAAAAGTACTCAAGGAGATGAGTGATATGTTTAGATGGAAGAAATGAGAGGGGAAAACTTGACACGTCCAAGATTTTCCTATTTTTCATCAATCAAACAGAAAAAATGAGCTGTGAAATTTAAGCTCTCATGATGCATACCCGAGTTCTAATCTTTCAAAACCCGTGATTTTAATGCATTTTTTTTACTTTTTAACCGTAACTCAAACTGAGCAATGGATTGATGAAAAAAATTTAATCCCAAGGTGTTGGCCCAAGTGGTGAAGGCCTTGGTCTTGGGGTATCATTCCCTTCAAGGTCCAAGGTTCAACACCTCATGGGTACAAACAATCATTTGGGGCCACTCTTCCTGGTGAAAAGCTAGCGATTTAACCAGTTCCGTGTAGGGAAACTTCCGAGGGTGCAGTGCATGGGATCGGGGTTTACTTTGTAGGGGTGAGTCCGCAGGGCCCTCTGCCTTGGAGAGGTTCCCCAACATCAAAAATATATATATATATATATATATATGTATACATTTGTTGACTATCTTGAAACTCTGTAGCAAGAAAGAGAAATTGCAAGCACACTAGATTATCAATTAGGACTTCAACACCTAGACCTTAGCGCCTGAATTATGTACTTCAACATTCCCAATTCACAAACGTGCACCCAAGTAGTAAGTAAATCTTGACCTTGTTCATCTTGTGGTGTTTTGGGGAGGGGGAGGTTTTGTGATGGTGTGGTCTGCATGTGTGTGCGCATATGTGGTACTTATGCATACATCTGCAGGAGATTGGATTTAATATAAGCTATATGAGGATTACAATGTCTCGCAAACCCTAGCACCATTACACTTGGATATGGACTTCAATCCTACAGTTGCAATTAGATTTTGACCATTACGACAAATGCTTGCCCACAGTGCATTTATTTTTCTGTTATCAGTAAAAAGTAATTTTCATTAATATGAATGAAAATAGGCAAGGCCTATGTACACAGGGAGTATACAATAGAAAACACCTAAATACATTCTTAAAAAACTAAATTAGAGCTAGGAACTCATGTACACTGTTTCCATTAAGAACAATGGCTGAGAACCATAATAGTAAAGTGTGTAGAAAAAAATTCTGAAGCTCCTCCATCGATCGCTCCCTATCTTCAAAGCAACGTGCATTCCTTTCCAACCAAATACACCACATAATGCACAGCGGGATCATCTTCCAAACTGCAGCTACTTGTGAACAACTTTGTAGACCCTTCCAACAAGCAAGCAAATCCACCACCTTTGCCGGCATAACCCATGCGACATCCACCCTACGAAATATTCCATTCCACAACTTTCTCGTCACCTCACAATGCAATAGTAGATGGTCCACTGATTCTCCATTTTTTTTGCACAAATAACACCAGTCCGTTACTATGAGTCCCCTCTTTCTTAAATTATCCTTGGTTAGAATTTTTCCAAGTGCCGCAGTCCACACAAATGCTTGCCCACAGTGCATTTATATTTATTATATATTACAAATTTAACAGATATCAGGTATCATGTTTTCTTTTGTCTATTTCTATTAGTTGTGAGCTTTTTGTACCATTGTATCATCTCTTCTTCTGGTGACTTGGCTTCAGATCTTCCTTTTTTTTTTTTTAATAAGTACTTAGCTTCAGATCTTTGATGGCAGTTACAGAATTCCACCTGCACTCTTTCCACATATTGCCTAATCTTTATAAAATATATGCTTATTCTTTCAGAAATATGCAATGCAACAAGCTTTCAAGACATTGATGGGACAGATGAATTCTCAAAATAACCAATTCAACAATGCATCTTTTTCTTCGGGATCACCGTTTCCATTTCCTATGCCTTCAACACCAGGGTTTTCTACCTCACCTACTCCAGCCACATCTAAACCTGCTGTTACAGTGGATGTGCCTGCAACGAATGTAGACGCTGCACCGGCAACTGTTGTCAAAGAGGAAACAGAAGTGAAAGAGGAATCAAAGAAACTTGGTAAATAAAGTTATTAGCCATAATTTCCAATTCCATAAAAGAATTTATTTCTGCTTCATGATTTTCACACCATGGGGCATGTATCTCTTATAGGTTAAATATAATTTGTGTGAGCCTTTTTAAGATGTTGGTTCTGTTAGATATATAATTCTTCTTTATTTTATTATACCTTATGTTTATATTGAAATTTTATATGTCCCGTATACTTGGCTTCACCTATTTTCAATAAAATTCTTATTTACTGATTAAAAAAATGTTTATATTGAAATTACTCAGTAAAATTTTTTATATTTGAAATACTTTTAGTAGGTTCCTCCATAATTTAGAATTTCTTACAGATCTATAAAATGTGTCTTACTCTTAGGTAGAAGTTAAAAATCCTCTAAATCTATATTTGGTACTTTTAACTCGTTGAACATCTTCAAACATCAAAATGTTGAGCCGTGCTTTTGTAGTGATTGATGTCCTATCTGAATTCAGAATTTGAAAAATTGTTGTAAATAGTGGTAGTTTTATGCTTGCTGAAATGACAGGATGAGCTCCTTAAGTCTGAAATCCCATACACATACTGGGGCTATTTGAGTCAATAGATGAGAAAACAAATATACCTGCTGTTTGTATCAGTGCCCAGCAAAAAAAAAAAACAAAAAGGCTTTTAAAACTGCTTGGAGTATGCCGAGCCATTGTCAGCTCACTAGTACAGCAGAGTTGAGATTTATAATGAAACCATACAACTTATATTTCGAATTTGACCTTTTGCTACCTCTGGCTATGCTATCTTGTTGATTGATGGAAACCATGCTCTAGTTTCAGTTAAGGTATAACAGTAACTCCCAAGATGAATTTCTTGTTCTATACCAATCACAAGGTTTCCAAAACAGACGGTGATTGCTTGTGTTCAAGATATCCTAATTGATTATTATGGAGTCCATTAGACCTTATTTTCCTTTATACAGTAGAATCCACAACAACATAAGTAATATGTTGTCAGACAATATAAGTAATAGCAACAACAACTGCAAAATATGTTTTATATATGTATGTGGTCAGTGTTTTAACAGTTTGACTTTGAATGTGGAATGGATCTTGAACTTTTCCAAATATTCTCCAAATCTTGGTCACTTGTATCCTTCACCACTGGCCCAGGTTACTCTTCTGCGGCTTCTTTTTTAATGGACATCAAATATATATATATATATATTTTTACTTTCCCTCTCTATAAACATGATATAGTCTAGGCCTTATAGAGGCACATGAAGACATCCTTGTCAATGCCTTGCGCATTTCTTTCCTCTGAGAAAGAACATAATTTTTTTCAAACTCACACACACACAGAGTGCATTTCAGTCAAGACATGTCAATTTGCTGTATGTTTGGATACTTACAAGCTTTCTTTAAGTTTTTCCTGTTAGAATTATAATGTAACTTGTCCTGACAGGTTTTGTAGATGTTTCTCCTGAAGAAGCTGAGCAAAAAAGTCCTTATGAAAGCTTTAAAGATGTTACTGGAACAAGTTCATCCAAAGACATTCAGACTGCTGAGGCGGTAAGTTTTTTCTGTTGAGCTTTCGGACAAGGCTGTGGAGGTTTGAGTTACGTTTTAAGTTTTAACTATATGAGCATGTCAGAAGGTTTCACAAAATGGAGCTGCTTCGAAGCCCGTGGATGTTTCCCAATGGTTGAAATCTACTGGTACTTCTCCTGGTTCTGAGGGCTCCCCATCTTCTCGTAAGTAAACAATTGTATTCTCATTATTACCACTTTGATAGCAACCCAACCATTTTCAGTTCCTTATTATATGCTTTGTCTCCTTGGTTTATTATTTGGTTTCTGTTAGTGTCTGATAACAAGTGTAATCTCTTAAATCTTTATCCAGCCTCTGTTTTACTTATAATATGTAGATGAGTTCGTACTTATGGAAAAAAGCAAAATGTAGATGAGTTTGTCAGCTTCTATAAACTATATCTTAGTTCAAGATCCCTCTCTTGTCCTGATGGATGGTTGTTCTAGATTAAAGTATCTCGCGTCAGAAATTGCCCAAGCCATCATTAAAGAATCGATTCAATTTGTTAACAGTTCAATAAGAAATTTGCTCACAAGTTGTGCTGCATAGTTTTATTATATTTGAAAGTATTTCTATTAGTTTCAGAATGTAATATCTTAAGCATTGGAGTTATTAGAAGCACTATTTGATTTGAGAAACTTGGTGGCGATTGAAAATGTGTAACAACCCAAAATATAGGAACCTGAAAAATTATGCATCAATTTATCTTGAAAATCAATCTTCACATTCATGGTTCAAATATTTGACTGTTTGGCATCTCTCTCTCTCTCTCTCTCTCTCCTTGTTTTAATCTGTAGACAGTTTTGGCATCTCTTGAACCAATCAGATGAGTTTCCAGTGGCTTTTCTATTTTGATTTCAATTCCATTGGTGCAACACGTGTTTTCTGAATGCCAATTTGCCTTCCTTTGTGTTAGCAAAAGCTGGGATTTTGACAATCCGGATTTATTTCAATTGGGGATTTTAAAGGATATTCTTGGTTAAAATTTTATTTATGAAGTGATTAATTATTAAAAAAAAAAATCATTTATGAAATTTTACAAATCGCACTTGTCATATATCTCACCTTCGTCAACCCACCAATAGCAGCATGCTGCCAATGCCACAACCTCTGCAGCCATCATATCCATTCTTGGCTCTCATCACTGCTACTACAAGTACCTTTATTGCCACCCCACCATGTTGCCATTACTATCACCATGTCGCAACTATGGCTATTTTGCAAGTACTTACTAGTTACTACCAAGAACTGGATGTGCTGTACTAGCACCATTTAATCACCATTGCTTTCATTGACACTCTCACAAAGGCATCACAGCCATCACCTTTTTTGTGGTAACAAATATATTAATTCAGTCAGTGAGACTTGCAAATAAAAGGATCGTGTTTATAGGATTTTTAAATCCAGACCTTGTGGAGATCTTTCGGTAATTTCAAGCTTTTCATTTAATACTATTAGGATAAAAAGCCAATTCAATCTCTGTTAGCTATTTGGGCATAAAAAATGGATAGGGATGCCACTTCCAAATTGTATACTGGCAATTGAATTTGTTGTTTGCTTAGGCTTTTTCAAGTGCATATTGGTGTTGTTATTCAGGATTGAACTCTGCAATGTCCCAAGAGGGCCCTTAGTATCATCTCTCTCCCAGATTGGGCTTGAACTTTGCTAACCTTTCTTATCTTATTTTAAGCACTAAACTTCTTTTTTTTTTTTTTTTTTTTATAAGAAAACGATATTATTAAGCACAAAACTTTCCACTGGGAAAGAAATCTCACTGAGAAAAGCGTGAAAATAAATCGATCATTGTCTATGATTTTCAAATAGTTGTCTTTTTTCCCATTACATTTTTTTGGATGATGTGGAACCTGAGCAAAGTAGGTCCCTTTGGATCATCACTGCAGAGTAAACCCCAGATATGCAACCCCACCCATCAAAATCGTGTATTATATAATTCAAGAGTGTGGATTCAAATCCTAGATATCTGGGGCTGCAGTTTATCCCAAGCCTGCCCTTTGACTACTGGGTTGCACCCTAACGAGTTTTTCCCATTAATTATTGAAATGTATCCACATGCTATTGCTTTTCGTGGTGATTTGATGTGTGTTAACAGATGTGTTATCTGCGAGGGCACATGTTTGTTTGTATGTTTTCTTGATGTAGCCAAATTAATACTATTAATGCATGTCTCATTGCCTGTCAGACCAAATGTTGTCCTGAACCACACATCTTTGCCACATTACTCTCAATTTTGGTGTTTCTTAAGATTTAATCAGACATGCTAAGCATTTCTTGTTTATATTTGGATAGGTAAACCTATCTTATCGGTGGAAGCTTTGGAGAAAATGATGGAAGATCCAACAGTGCAAAAGATTGTTTATCCGTAATATGGGTTCTTTGTCAATTTAACATTTTATGCTTTCCAATTATTATATTGATTTATCTTGCATTGTTCTGCTACTTTTCATCTTAGTTGGGCGTAGCTTTTTGTATATTTCCTTTGCATTAGGATTGTGTTCCATTGTATATGTGAATCATTTCTTCTTCTTGTATATGCTAAACAATTTGTACTATTTAGCAACATAGGGGGAATAACTAGGCTACATTTATATTTCATAAGTATTATAATGTTTGTAGTTTTCATGGACTTGGGTTTGTAATGGTTATCCAAATGGCATGCTTGCTACAATCCTAAGGTGCAAACCGCAAATATGTACCTTTTCAACCTTCTAGTTATTTGAGATGGTCGGCTCTATGGCAGTGTACCATGGTCATATGCTTTACATACTACTATGCCAAGGTGTGCTGTTCTAATATCGCAATGCATTGAATGCGAAATAGTTTCCCATCCTTTCTGGGACATCTTATTTATTCTTTTCATCTAATTCTTTCTCTTTGCACAAAATATGTCATTGATCTTGTTTCATGGTTGTCACATTGGTTTGACTATACCTCTCTTGAAAAGGGTTAGAATTGTTGTTAGAATAATTAATTTTCTTATGTGGAAGTTAGTAACATTTTATGCTATGGCTCTATCATCTATCCGTATTATTGGTTTTTGAACTTACAGAACTTGATTCTCTTTATATTATCTGCAGTCATTTACCTGAGGAGTTGAGGAATCCTGAAACCTTCAAATGTAAGTCTATTAGATATTCCCAAGCAGGAATAAATAAATCAATAGTGTCACTTTCTTACCTTTCCCCACCCCTTCCCCCTCCTCCTTTTGTGAAAGTGGCATGAAGCGATTCTGGAATAACATATATAATATAATTAGGATGTACATAAAAGGATTTCCAAGTTTAGCATCTTAGAAGTTGGTGTTTCTTGATCTGTTTGTATACTTCTGTTGTACTCTGTTACTATCTTTACTTCAATAAAATATACTTTTACCTATTAAAAAAAAAAGCATCTGAGAAGTTGGTTGTGGCCAGAAAAGATTAGAGCCTGAATATGTTGGCATAACTGATGTCTATATCTTTGTTCAAGTGTTTCCGCATCATTATCATCCTTGTGCCATTGAATATCTTATCTCTTTTTGTACATTTCCATTTTCTTTTCGTTGCAAGTAAATAATTTATTTTATGTTGTTGGTGGATTGTATTATTAGCAGGCTTTACATAGTGTGTGGGCTAGAAATAATTTTGTTGCAGTCCAATCAAGAGCTCACGAGTCTAGTTGTTTTATGCAAATTTTTTTCTGAGTCATTAATTAATTGACAACTCCCGTGTATATTGTTCAATAGGGATGCTACAAAATCCACAATACCGGCAACAACTCGAGGAGATGATGTAAGACATTTTTTTTACCTTGTATATTTTTTACCTTGTCGTGAGACTGCTGCTCAGGGATGCATTGATTTTCTGAAGAAGTGCTCTCGACGTGCTGTAGTATCTATACTTATGTTGTGAATGAAATATGCCTTAGTAATCAAATTTTTGATTTTGTCATATTTATTGCTGCTTTATTATTTAAGTTTTCCCCTTTTGTCCCCACAGGCTGCAGTTCTCTGTTTTCTTGTTAGAATCTGATAACCTACAATATTGGCAATTTGTGATGGTTCTTAAATTCTTTTTCATTCTTGATACTGTTAACAGAAACAACATGATGGGTGGAAACGGCGAGTGGGACAAGGGATTGATGGATTCTTTTAAAGATTTCGATCTTAACAGCCCTGAGGTTAAGCAGCAGTTTGGTAGGTTTGAGTTAACTACTCTCTGCTTTATTTTTCAATGTTCCATACATTTGGATAAGCGTGGATGAATTTTAAATTTAGAGCAAATTTGAGTCAAATAGTGGTTCTATGATTGAGTTTTTATCTTCTGGTTCTTTTTCTTTTTTTTTAGCTGTAATTGATAATGTACCTGAACCTAGCGATGGATTGTTCAGTACCCATGCAGAGTATGTCAAGTCTTTTGGTATTCTTTGTTGACTACATAAACGACGGAAATTTCCATTTGAGATCTGTTAGTGTTTAATTACTTAGATTTTTCCCCTCAAAGTTGCAAACCTCTGTCCTTATATCAGCTTTACTTGGGTTATTTTGTCTTTTCATTCTTATTAAAGTGTGAAGTTCGGCTTGTATCATTTTTTTTTTTTATAAGTAAAATAAGACTTTATTAAATCACCAAAGTAACACGATACAAAGAAAATGCCCTGTTTATGAAGGCATGTTGGAAACTAGGAATTCATGAAGGTCCATGCCATTTAAGTCTACAGCAATGGCCCAAGTACAAAGAGTTCTAAAAAATAACAATTTTAGCTCGTCCACAGATCTCTCTTTGTCTTCAAAAGTCCTCTCATTTCGTTCCTGCCATAGACACCACATAATACAGATAGGGATCATCTTCCACACTGCTTTAATCTGTCTCATCCCACGGATAGAATTTCAGCAAGCCAATACATCCAAAACTGTTTCCGGCATCACCCACGCCATATCCATCCTTTTAAACACCTCGTCCCAAATAGCCTTAGCTATCTCACAGTATAAAAGTAAATGATTTACCGTCTCACCCCCGCTTTTACACATACAGCACCAATCTGCAATAATTATCCTTTTCTTTCTTAGGTTATCCGTAGTGAGGATCTTACCCAAAGACGCTGTCCACACAAAGAAAGAGGCTTTGGGAGGAGCCTTATGGCGCCAAAGCTTTCTCCAAGGAAACTGTATCTCTGGCTCTTGTGTGAGAACCTTATAGAAAGAGCGAGCTGAGAATACCCCTTTCCCTGCAGGATGCCACCACAACTCATCTTCCTTCTGAATGTTCGGTCGAACAGAATATAAGAGGCTATAAAATTCTACAAAACTTCCCATCTCCCAATCCTGTGTCGCCCGATTGAAATTGATGTTCCAGTGAATGTTTCTACCTGAGACTGAGACTTCCATAACCTCCGCCACTGTGGCATCTTTGTTACTTGCAATCAAGAAAAGAGATGGAAACAGATCTAAAAGAACACTGGTACTACACCATGCATCCTTCCAAAATCTGATCTTGACACATGTCCCCAAGTGCAATCTAGCGTATCGCTGGAAAACCTCCCATCCTCTTCTAATGTATTTCCATAACCCCTTACCCGCTGTTCCTCTAACTTCTCTGGTACACCACCCCTCCCCTAGATCACCATATTTGCTTTCAATCACCGTCTTCCATAAGGCCTCTGGTTCCTTGGTATATCTCCACAACCATTTGCCTAGTAAAATCCGATTAAAAACTCTCAAATTTCTGACACCCAAACCGCCATTGGAGATAGGCCAACATACCATCTCCCACTTAACTAAGTGGAATTTAAACTCCTCTCCCAAGCCCCCCCACAGAAAGTCTCTCTGTAACTTCTCAAGTCTACCCGCCACACTTGCCGGTATAGGGAATAAAGATAAAAAGTAGGTGGGAAGGTTGGAAAGTGTACTTTTGATTAAAGTAGTCCGACCCCCTTTCGACAAATACATTCTCTTCCACCCTGCTAATCTCCTCTCTACTTTTTCAATTACTGTATCCCATATCATACGAGACTTCGGTGCTATACCCAACGGCAATCCCAAGTAAGTCATAGGTAAAGACGCAATTTTACACCCCAGAATGCCCGTCAAATCCCTTATATCTTGAACTTCTCCAATCGGTACCAACTCAGATTTATCATAATTCACTTTCAAGCCAGATACTGCTTCAAAACACAGCAGCAATGCCTTCACCGCCCTCAACTGAGCGTGATCAGCCTCACACATGATAAGCGTGTCATCTGCAAACAACAGGTGAGAAACAGTTGTAATACCCCTACTCGGTGATCCAATCTGGAAACCACTGATGGAGCCATTAGACACTAAGGCTGAGATCATCCTACTCAATGCCTCCATAACAATGACAAAAAGTAGAGGAGATAACGGATCCCCTTGTCTCAAGCCACGAGAGCTAGGGAAGAAACCCTCTGGGCTACCATTAATCAACACCGAGAACCGTACCGTAGAAATACACCATCTGATCCATGACCTCCACCTCTCACCAAACCCACACCTACCCAGTAAATAAAGAAGGAAATCTCAATTAACATGATCGTACGCCTTTTCCATATCTAATTTACACATAATCCCTGCTTTGCCCTTCTTCAATCTACTGTCGAAGCATTCATTAGCAATAAGAGCTGCATCAAGTATCTGTCTACCCTTAACAAAAGCATTCTGTGGTTTGGAAACAATTTTCCCCAATATCCCACTTAATCGATTTGCAAGCACTTTTGCAATGATCTTATAAGCACCATTCACTAAGCTTATAGGCCGAAAATCTGTGATCTCAATGGCCCCTACCTTTTTAGGGATTAGTGCAAGAAAAGTCATGTTAAGACTTTTCTCAAACTTTCCTAACAAGAAAAACTCTTGAAATACCTTCAAAAGATCTGCTTTAATCACCTCCCAACACTCTTGGAAAAAATCCATAGAGAAACCATCCGGTCCGGGAGCCTTATCTTTTGCCATCTTTCTTACCACTTCAAATACCTCTTCCTCTTCAAAAGCTCTCTCCAATCTGGTAACATCCCCTGGTTCAATAGTGTCAAAAGCCAAACCATCTAACGTAGGCCTCCAACCCACCTCTTCCGTGAGAAGCTTTTTGAAGAAAACAACCACATGGTCTTGGATAACCTCTTCTTCTCTATTCTCAACCCCTTCAATTCTTAGCACTTCAATGTTATTAATTCTTCTATGTGAGTTTGCAATTCTATGGAAAAATTTCGTACTCCGATCCCCTTTCTTCAACCAAAGAGCTCTTGATTTTTGGCGCCATGAGATTTCTTCCTGTAAGATTAATCTCTCAAGATCAGCAACCAACAAAACTTTTTGTGCTTGTTCCTCTTCATTTAGTGGCCTCCCTTCTTGTAATCTTTCAAAATACTGAATTTCCATCAACTTGGAATTTTTGTTCTCCTCCACATTTCCAAAAGCTTGTTTATTCCACTCCTTTAGATCCCTTTTTAAAACTTTCAGTTTGTTTGCAAAAATGAAACTGGGTGTACCTTCAAATTGATACGAAGTCCACCATCTTTTAACCCTTTCCACAAAACCTTCTGAGTTCAACCACATATTTTCAAACTTAAAACACCTTCTGCTGTTACGTACACCTCCACAATCCAGTAGAATAGGCCAATGATCCGAAGTTATACGACTCAAACGCTTTTGCCATACATCCGGAAAATGGCTTTCAAACTCAGAAGAAATCAGAAAACGATCCAAACGGGACCATGTCTGATTATTTGTCCAAGTAGCTGGACCCCCTGCTAATGGAAGATCTACCAAGTTTAAATCAAAAATAAACTCAGAGAACTCCAGACTTGCTGGTCTCAATCTTCTACTTCCCAGACTTTCACTCTGGAAGCGCACCACATTGAAATCCCCCCCAATACACCATGGGAGGTCCCACCAACTTTGTACCTCTGCAAGTTCATCTCATAAAATACTTCTATTGACATCTAAGTTAGGCCCATACACTCCAGCAAATGCCCACAAGAAATCATCTGATACACTTTTAAAAGAACACGCTACCATATATCTCCCTATGTACTCCTCCACTTTCTCTACTACCCGTCTATCCCACATTATCACAACTCCTCCCGAAGCCCCTGAAGAGGCCAAATATACCCAATCCACATAAATATTACTCCACAAACTCCGGATAATCCTCCTACTAATCAAATTCAGCTTTGTCTCTTGTAAACATACTATGTCCGCTTTCCATTCACGAAGTAGACGACGAATCCGAATACGCTTCTCTACCTCGTTTAGACCCCGGACATTCCAAGATAAAATCTTAGGCTTCCTTGGAGAACATTCAGCCCCTTCCCATTTGCCTTCTTCCTACTAGAACTTGCTTCCGAGTTCATCGACCACATTAATCTTTTTAATTCCCTACTCTTCTTTGTACTCCCCCTCTTTTCTTGATGATGGTCAGCTTCCATAGCAGTTAACAAGGCTATAAACTGCTCTTCATACCCAACACACTCAATTCCCACAACATGTTGAATTTCTTTAGCTTTATGAATAACCCAATCTGAAGCTTGATCTGGGAAATAATAATTTAATGGGGTAGGGTTCCCCATTTTATTATTCTGATTCTGAAATTCACTTCCCATAGAAAAATCCTCCAAATCACATGGGATGAAAAGTTCATCTTCCACAAAATGCATGAAGTCATCCGAGTCTTCTTCAACCTCAGCCAACTCTAGGTCTTCTACTGGTCTCTCCGACCCTTCCACTGGAAATAGAGACACCCCAGCCTCCCTCATTCGCAAGCTCTGATTCTCCATAGCTGAAGGAACCCTAACTTCTACGCCTAACAGGGGATTTTGAGCACAAGACTCCGGCGAGACTACACCGGCGACTCCCACTACCTCCGTCGGCGCCGTCTGTAGCTCCTCGAACTCTGTCGGCGTCGTCTGTATGCTGTCCGGCACGAACCCGAGCCCGTGAAGCTCGATGGAGTGTATCGGGCTAGAACTCGGTTTCGCGAGTTCTGATGGCCCGGATCCAGACCCGTTTAATTGGGTCCTGGATAACGACCCGCCTGAATGGGCCTTAGGCTGTGGTCCGAAACTATGGGCCTTAACTTGAGACGGCCCAGCCCCAACTTGATCTTGTGATTTAGCCCGGCGCCATACGTTCCAACCTTTGCTGAATTTTCCCTTCTGTTGCGCCTTTTTCCGAGTGAATCTCAGCCCATCAACATCCTTCAGCTTATCTGCTCCCTCACTATCCTTTAATGAACCGACAAATACTACGATAGTAGCCATATCCTTCTGCAATGCACGTAACTGCCCCTGCATTTCCAACAACTTCCTTTGCATTTCCCATGTCTGACAGTCGACAGAGGCCCTGCCATGGGCATGGTTCACCGTACCTTGCCAACGTCCCTTACCTCTGTCCAATACCTTCGCACCAGCCACACCAGCCACCTTCTCCTTTGCAGCTCTCGGTATCGACGTCGCAAGAACCTCCTTATACGATCGCTCATAGTGTTTCAGTTTCCCTCTTCCATCATTCGGTTTGGCTCCTCCATGCAGACCACCTTCCCTTGTTTTTTCTTTCCCTTGTTCTATCAAAGCCTCCCTCATCTTCCTCCATCCCCAACCATTCTCACCTTCTGGGATACATAGCATATTTCTTCTTCCCCCCTGACTATACTCTGATATTTCAACGTATCTTCCTTTCCTATTTTCACAACGTTGAGCAATAAAACTACAATAACCCTCGCGTGTTGCCGAGTATACCTCCTTTTTTCTGCTCAAGCTCTCCTCTAACACCTTCCCAAGCCAATGTATAGAGGAGAAACCCAGCAACACCGAGTTTTCTGTCTTCCAGCTTCTCTCAGTAATTCTCAGACCACCACCTCCACATAATGCTATAGTGAAGCACTTAGACTCAATAACTAGTTCTATAATACGAGCCATCTAACTAACACCAATCAACCCACGTTGGTAAAGCTAAATGAATCAAGAACCAGACCCAGAATCAAGAACCAGACCAAGGAAAAATGCATGTGTACGAAGAGAATTTTTTCTAGGAGAGAGAGAAAATTTATCTTCCTTTTGTATCATTTAAAATCATATGGATAATATTTTGGGAATCCAAAGGCATTTGAGACTAATGACAAGAATGATTAAATTCCACAGAGTTTAATTATGAAATGAACTGCTTGTATCATTTAAAATTATATTGCTAATATCTTGGGAATCCGAAGGCATTTGAGACTAATGACAAGAATGATTAAATTATAAGTATGATTGCTGACGATTGTGTTATCGCTTAGCTGATAGGCTATTGAAACTTTTTTTACATAATCTGGATGGTAGTCATCGGGTGCAACTCTGAGTAGTCCTATGGATGGATCTAAGCTCGATCAAACCTGATCCCATTTTCCCTTATGATAACATGATTGTGATCCCCATGCATCTATCTGTTAGCTAACGAGGTCCTGATATGTCAACTTATGGTTTTTGACTGTTCAATGTAGAATTACAACATAGTATATAGATCTATATTGTTAAACATGGCTACAGTACTGGATAGGATTAATATGATTTGGCTTTATTTTACATTTGGCAGATCAAATTGGGCTTTCACCTGAAGAAACCCTTGCAAAAATTATGGGCGACCCTGAACTTACATTGGCATTTCAAAACCCAAGAATTCAAGCAGCAATCATGGATGTATGTCCTACTCTGAAGCACTTATTTATACTTTAATACCAAATATCTTAACATTAAATTGCTTTTCCAGTGTTCACAAAACCCACTTAGCATTTCCAAATATCAAAATGACAAGGAGGTATGGCCAACCTTTCTCTACATGAATTTTATGCTTAATATATTTTTCCTTGTCCAGGATTTGTCTTTATTTCTTACAACTAATAATAAACTTATATGTGTCACATTGTTTTTTCCTTTTTGATTCTAGGTCATGGATCTTTTCAATAAAATATCGCAACTCTTCCCCGGCGTGTCAGGTCCACCTTGATTTTGTTCATTAATCCTGAGTTGCTATTTACTTACTGGAATAAACATGTTCATAATTTGTCCTTGATGAGTGAAAAAATACAAAGCTTCCATTACTGAACATGCTCTATTGCTCATGGCTGCAAATTGAGATGCTTCATCCTGCTCAAAACTGTGGCGGCCAGTCCTCATAAGACTGAGTTGACCTGATCAGAGTTCCCTCACCTCAGCCCATGATTAAGAATATGTACAAGTTTTCGTAATGGCTTTTCTGCGATGTTTTGACAGGTAGTTAATTAGTTAATCTCTCTCGCTGTTGCACTTAAAAGAATTTAATTGCACTCATAGCTTCATCTCTCTTGATGGTATCCTTATTGTACTACACTTGGTGTTGGTCTCTCTCTCTCTCTCTCATTTAAATTTTGTTACGAGTAATACTAGATACGAGTTTCGTGCAGGCTTTTGAAAAAAAAAATTATTTTTTTTGGGAATGGGTCCAACTGTTTTCAAAGGGTTTGTGTGGAACTTGTACAAATAGTTTTTCTCAGAATTGGGCATCTCGAATCCATTTCAGACTGGCTATCAACATACTTAGATCGTCTTGAGTGGCATGAATTTCAATTATGGCTTAATACTTCTGAAAACAAGTCTTACCCAACCACACGAAAATTGAACGGAATGTGTCTCTGAATTTCAATTACAAATAGCATAAACCGAAGTAGCAAACATCCGCTTATAGATCAAGCTCTTGAGGTACTTGCCTTTAGAGTTCTGTATCATCCAGGCCACGCTCTCAACCCGCCTTAAATGGAATGGTTCTCTTAGGTTGAGTTTGAAAGTTGAACTAAGTTAAATTGAGTTGAGATTTGATAAAATATTGTTATAATATTATTTTTTAATATTATTATTATTATTTTGATATTTGAAAAAGTTAAATTGTTTATTATATTTTATGTTAAATTTTAAAAAAAATATAATGATAAGATGAGATAGGTTTAGTAATCAAACGCTGCACTCTGATATGAGTTCCCACGCCCGATAGTATATGTTATTTGGAGAGAAGGCGATGAGGCACACATCTATAAAATGGCATTCCTTTTAGTCCATAATTAAAAGAGCGGTTCTATTCTGTCGCCTGAGTAGCACTGTTTATTGTTATCGATAGTCAGTTTTGTAAATTTTTTTTTTCTATTTATATATTTTTAATATTTAAAAAAAAATACATCAATATATTTAAATTTATTTTCTTAATTACTAAGGAAAAATTAAAAAAAAAAATTCCCAAGCGGTGGCCTTGAGCGGCAAAACAGCTTTTTCCTAATTAAAATAGTTTATGTTCTCTCTCTCTCTTTTTTTTTTTTTTTTGTTAAAAACAAATAATAATAATTCAAAACAAATCAAAAGACATAGATTGGTTAGACTTACAACACCACGTGGTGGGGTGTTGTGTTTGTAGTGCTGTCCCATTCTCCAATAATCAGCAATTGCGTCTTCTAGTCTCTTTCCGCCACCTGTCCTCCTCGAATAGGCCCAATCATTTTATCCTTTTTCTCAAATATTTAATATATTTTTATAAAATAATGTTACTTTTTATAAAGTTGTGAAAATTTTCTTATGAATTTCTACATTATTGAAAAAATAGACTTTATAATTATAAAAAATATTTGAATCGTAGAATTATAAGGAAGATAAATAGTGTGTTGAATTAAGTAGGACTTAAATTCTTCAAGAGGATCTTCTAGTAATGAATTAATTAAGGCCATGTTTGGATAGTAAAAATATTTCATCTTATTTCATCTCATTATTATAATTTTTTAAAATTTTTACATAAAATATAATATATAATTAAATTTTTTTTAAATCTCAAAACAATAAAAATATCAAAAAATAATATTCTAATAATATTTTATTTAATTTTTTACTTTTATTTAAAATTATTTTATCTCATCTCACCATTCAAACTGTACCTAATTATTGGATAGAAGCATAAATTTGAAGATGTTTATTTGGATCCCATATGATATAAAATGTAGATTTTAATTTAAAAGAGTCAAATAGGTTTCTACAAAGAGTAACGTTACATACATTCATAAAATGCACAAATGTCAAACAGTCGTTTTGAAAAAAAGTAAGGTTCACTCATAAAAAATTAATTTATTTTCATGTGAGTCTCATATTTATTCATTTTTTTCAAAACGATTGTACGTCGTTTATACATTTACGATTGCAAATATAATTTCTCTTCTACAAAATCTTGATTCTCGGAATTCTAACCACCTAATTAGTGCCAACACTGGCACTTGAGTCAACAAAATATACACAACGAGAAATCGGTTCCATTAAGGGCGGCTGGACTTGGATTGTATGCCCAACGCAAGCCCTTTTGAAATAAATTTTAAAATAAAATACAAAAATTAATATAAAATTTATAAATCTTAAAATAAAAATTATTTTTAATTTATAATATTTTAATTTAACTATTTTTATTATTTTTTAAAATATAATAAAATATATTTAATTCTAATAGCGCAATTAAAAGAATTTTAAGATGCCCCAAACGTACAAATCAGCTTTGCACCTTACATATTTTAAAAAGAAAAATATAAAGAATAATATATACACACGATATAATAACATATTTTATAATAATATTATAAAATGATCCGTACAAAAACAAAGAATCTTGAGGCCGACAGGGTGGTGGCGGCGCCACGAGCAAACTTGGAAATCCCAACACACCGTAAATTCTTATTAAAAAATTAAGAAATGATAAACTATCAACTAATTTATTATTTTTATAATATCATTGAATAAAATAATATTTTTTTAAAATTTGATTTTATTTTTTGGTTTTAATTTGATGTATTTAAAATTTAAAAAAAAATTATTTTATAAAAAATTAATAAATAAATTACAGATAAATTGTTAGTATATCACAATCCTAAAAAGTTTGTGGGCTCCGCCGTCACAACTTCCAGCCTCGACCACTAGTTTCTCTGAGTCACGACCACGTGAGAATAAATCCAAGTACGGGTACGAAAAGACGAGACAACCCTCTCTCACTATTAGTAAGCATTCTATTTCTCCCGAGGTGTGACCAATTCTGACATTGCAATATGATTAAAGTAAAAATTTATAATATTATTAAAAAATATTTATTTAATTATTAAATAAAAAAATAATAAAAATAATAAAAAAATAGAAAACTAACAAACTTACCGTAAGAGTAATATTTTTCTTGCAATATATTGCATTCGCCGACAAAAGTGAACAGACAAAACCGGTGGCAGTTGTGCGTCCACTTCGTACAAGGTTGTCTTTTTCGCATTTCACACTACCTGACAAAGAAGCTGCTTTGCTGCCCTGACCCCTATCTTTTTAATAGGGCTGGAGCAGCCCTAAATTCATTCGCTTTTGGGCCTTTCCTTCATTGGAGTCCATCACTTTAACTCCTCCTCGCTTACTCACGTTGCTGCGAATCGTTCTCCTTCTGCTACGCCCTGATTCTGCATCTTCTTCTTCTTTCTGTGTCTTTCAGCCTCTGTATGTCTCCGGCCACTTCTTAGGATCGCCGGCTTTTCAGAGATTTTCTGTAAGGTGTATTTTCTAAATTACTCCTCTCTCTCTCTCTGTTTAGTTTCTGCTCTACTTATTAGTTTTTCTCAACTATTTTATTCGTCGGGGATTTTCGCTCCGGTTTTGAAAAGTAATTTTTTTATTAATTGCAGGAGAGATGAGATGGATTTAAAAAAAAAAATTAAAAATTAAAAAAATATTATTATTATTTTAAGATTAAAAATAAATAAATTATTTAAATAAAAATTTGAAAAATTATAAATATGAGATGAGATTTTTCACTATCTAAATAAGATTTTTTTTTTTATAGGTTTTTAGCCTTTTTGTTCTCCTGTTCTTTTATTTTCACTGCATGGGTTGAAATTGTTGAAGCTTATGGTTCTGGATTTTCTCAGTATCTCCTCTAATTTGCAGAAATTTGCTCAGTCTTCTATTTTTGATTAATGAGTATTTCTGATTTTTTATTGAGTTTTTTTTTGGGTCGGAGTAAGTTATTTGGGTGATTAAATTCTCAACTGAACACATAACATCTCTGATCTGGTTGTGTTTCGACACGGTTCATGGAAATGTGTTTTTAATAGGAATAGATTTTCTCTCCTGTAGTTCTCAATTCTTGTGTTTTGTGTTCCTGAATAGATCTCAAATGTTCGTGTTTGATTGGTCACAAATTTCTATTTTTTTCCCCTTTAGATTGATACGAGATGCATGAAATACTTTTAGTTAATATGTAATCCTTATGCATGTTATGATATACGTCTGCTAATGATATTCTTAAAAAAAAAGTAGAAAATTTCATTCTAATAAATCAAATGCCGGATTACCACCCAGGAAAAAAAAAAAATCTTATATACCATATTGTGGACGGGAAGACCTCTCTCTGTGTCTATAATTAAAAGAAGTTAATTAAATGGTCAAACTTCGCTTCATAGTTAATAATTACATATGAAAGTGATTTTAATTTTTCTTTTTCATGTGGTCTAATTTCACAGAGAACAACCATAGATTTGCTCTTTGAGCTTTTAGTCTATGTGCCACGATCTTGAATATGATAATGAATGGAAGAGTAGGAAACAGAAAAGATTGATTCCAGTCTTCAGGAACTACAATCTTCTGCAGTTATGTGCTCATGCAAGTCGGTAGAACAAATTAGCAATCGGGAGGAAGAATTAGCACTAGTCAAACTGCTGCATTCTCTGTACACGAAATGGATGTGGCTTTTTTCCCGTTAAGTTGGTGAAGGTCAGAATTTTTTACTACTGTTGTACTCTACTTACCGTTGTACTTTCTTCTTTTAATAGTTCAAATAATAATGACTCTATATATTTTCATACATCTTTAGGATTTTTGCCATTTCCTTTTTTCAAAGGAAACTTTAGGTTCCTTTAAATGAAATTGTGCACTATGAAAATCTTCATGTCTAACACATCTGCTCTTTTTTTTTTAATTGAATAATAATTTTATTGATGGTATAAAGTAGGCATAACCCAAGTACGCGGGATCCACTCTTTGTTTTTTGTTACTAATAATTTAATCGAGTATATAAAGTGGTGCTGCTCAATTTACTGTCGGTTTACCTCATTTGGCTCAGCTTGACTGTGTGAAAGGTGATCTTTAGCTAGTTCTTTACTACTTGTATCATGGCTAATGATATATTTTATTAGTGATGATATCTATATAATAAGTTACTCATTTTATTACATGCATTTGTCTTCCCTCCATAATTACATCTGGATGATGGTGCAAATAGTTTCACTTCCTATAAGTTTCTAGATCTTATGGAATTGTGTTCATCTATATATAAGATGGGTGTTTCCTATTGTATATTTCCAGTGTGTTGTGCCCTTTTACACTTCAAATAAAATTCAGCGGAATAATTTATATACTTTCCCATTTCCTTAAATATCAACCCCACTCCTTCTTTCCCACCGACTAAAAGGATGGCAAGCTGTCAAATTGGTGCTTATGGTGACTAATAAGCCTACTTCCATACTGCATAATAATGTTAATGACTTGTAATAATATATAAAAGTGTTTGTGTTCTTTGTGCCTTGCATATTTTTATTTTCATAGTTATCACAAAAATTATTCTTGAATGAGGGTGCCATGCTTCTACATCTCATGGTTTTGAATTGATAGTAATTTGAGATCGAGTTTTGGCAAATTCGCTCAATCAGCTAAGCCGTTCGTTGAATAGAATGAATGCAATGCTACCTAGTTAGGTGTTCTTTTTGTATACTTTCTCTTGGGGCCATGCTTTTGAGTTTTCTTAAAATTCTTGGATTACTTATCAAAAAAAGAGAATGAATGCGGTGCTTCACTTGCCTATTCGAATCAATGCTTACACCAGTTATTCCTCACACATATGTATGGATGGAGTTGCCATGTTGATTTTTCTGAAAGGTTTGTGTCTCTCTACCATTGACACTGTCTTGTATGCTGTATTACACTTTTGAGGGTTCTTTTATTATAAGCATTGGCCGTGTAGAGCATTTTTCTTAATGATTTTAGATGAACAAAATTGCTGAATCCAATTGTTGTTGGTTTGCATCTTTGAGAATAATATTTTCCTTCTAATTGATTGATTGACAATGTTGAATACACTCTTTTTTCTTCTTCTTTGTCAGGGTTAATGAAGCTATTTGATTTTTCAGCAAGGAGCACAAGAAGCTCCGGAGATCTTTGTACATCCTTATTAACCATTCTTATTAAAGGGTTCTATCCAAGAAACGTTGTCAGATACTATATAACGTTCTTTCACCAAAATATTCTGTGCTGTTAGTGCTGACGTATCTTAAAGATGGACAGATTAGAGTAGTATGTTGTAAAAAGTGTTATTCTAGTTGGGATATTTGGAGCTATAGTGCACACTGTCAGGAGAATGGATCTAAACAAGAAGGGGGTACTGTTATCTTATGATAAAGCAGTAAAAAGAAATGACACATTCGGAGATATAACTTTAAGCTTGAATTGCCTTGGCTATGGAGGTAGCAACACAGCTAGATATGGGTGTAATCAAAGTAATCCTGGAGTGAACTGTCCCAATGCTTCTGATGACAACTGCCGGTTGGTCCTTGGGTTGGGCCCAACACCAAGTACATGCCTTGATAATTATCACAATGCTGGCTGCAAGAAGAACAAAGGATTTGCTACCATGATGCCTCAGGGGTTGTCATCTGAGGGTGACTCAATCCTATGGCTCAGTCTTTCTGGAGGTGGTAACGAGTCTCTGAGTGTGCTTGATATCCCTGTTTCAACAGAGACTGATTTTAGTACCTTCTCTTTCCCAAACCAAGTATCTGCTGAAGATGATCATGTTCTTGTTCCTGTTATTGACGAGGGTTCTACCACTGCAAAGAAATCAGGTGGCATTCTTATGGGTCCAAGAAGGGACTGTGACCTAGTTTCGATGCAAACACAAGAAGTTCTAGAGCTTGGGACTCAACCCCAGCCAAGCCATGAATCATCCTCTACAACAGAGTTCTCAATCGAGTACTCAATTGGCACTATATCTGAGCAAGTAACTACTGGAGCATTTTCAGATCACCAAACCGGCAACTCTAAGAAATGCAAATTTTTGGGCTGCACAAAAGGAGCACGAGGGGCATCTGGTCTTTGTATTGGTCATGGCGGTGGACAGAGGTGCCAAAAGCATGGGTGCAACAAGGGTGCCGAGAGCCGAACTGCCTATTGTAAGGCACATGGTGGAGGTAAGAGATGCCAATACTTGGGTTGCACTAAAAGTGCCGAGGGGAAGACAGATTATTGCATAGCACATGGTGGTGGCAGAAGATGCGGGTACTCAGGTGGGTGCGACAAGGCTGCACGAGGCAAGTCAGGCCTTTGCATTAGACATGGAGGGGGTAAGAGGTGTAAGGTGGAAGGCTGCTCTCGAAGTGCTGAAGGACAGGCTAGTTTGTGCATCTCTCATGGGGGTGGACACCGTTGCAAATTCCAAGGATGTACAAAGGGTGCACAGGGGAGCACCATGTTTTGCAAGGCACATGGTGGTGGAAAGCGTTGCATATTTGCTGGGTGCACCAAAGGTGCTGAAGGGAGCACACCGCTGTGCAAGGGACACGGTGGGGGAAAGCGCTGCCTCTTTGATGGTGGTGGGATTTGCCCGAAGAGTGTACATGGAGGCACGAACTTTTGCGTTGCCCATGGTGGTGGAAAGAGATGTGCAGTGCCTGACTGCACAAAGAGTGCACGTGGCCGCACAGATTTTTGTGTTAGGCATGGTGGAGGAAAGCGGTGCAAGGTTGAAAACTGCGGGAAGAGTGCCCAAGGGCGCACCGATTTCTGCAAGGCTCATGGCGGGGGAAAGCGGTGTAGTTGGTTAGAGGAGAAATGTGAGAAGTTTGCGAGGGGTAAGAATGGTCTATGTGCCACTCACAGTAACATGGCCCAAGAGCGGGAGACGAACAAGGGAGGCTTGATTGCACCGCAACTCTTTCATGACTTTGTAACCAGTGCTTCAACTGCAAGGAGTGGTAAAATTGTCAATAGTAGTTCTTCCTCCAGAGCCAGTGTTGTATCCATCGGGGTTGAGTTGCTCGAAAGGCCAGGAAAAAGACAACATCTCATGCCCCCACAGGTATTGGTTCCTCTATCAATGAAGTCATCCTCATATAATTCAAGTCTTTTGAGTGCTGAGAAGACAGAGGGAGGGAGGGATGCCTATGGAATTGGCATTAGCATTGGTGGTGGGAGCAAAAACTTGGAGTTTATGGTTCCAGAAGGGAGAGTCCACGGCGGGGGACTCCTGTCATTGTTTGGTGGAAATTTGAAGAATGCATGAATTGATGGGATCTGAGAGTTTATTTCACTTTATGTTGTAAATTAAGGACTTCTTAGTGGTTAACTGTGCATAAGGTGTTGGTGCTTGCTTGATCAAAGACTACTTATGTATGTATCTTTTGTCATTTTGTTAGTTTGAATATTATGGGCAATTTTATTGTATTTGGAGATTATGTAATAATTGGCCAAGCCTGGGCATGAAACAGGCATTTACCCCTGTTCTCTCAGATAGCAGTTCCTGCTACAATTCTTCTATAAATCAAATAACATCGTCTGTCAATAAAAAGAGATGAAATCTATCGAAGCCTATATAAATACTCCATCTTGTAAGAGAATATGTAGAAGAGATTGAATATCGCAGTCCTCCAGGGGAAGAAGCTATTTCCTTTCGAAATCTCTCTCTTCTCATCGGACAGTCTCCCAAGAAGAGCGTTCAAAATACTAGCTCGCTTCTTTTTTTCTTTTTCTTTTTTACGGTTTATTTTCCCATTCGATATTCTCTGCTGCTCTATAAAATTTAGACTTTGGTGAACTATTAATCTGTCGTGTGCATTATAATTCTGTATGAAATAAGAAGAGCAGAGAAAAACTCGTCCAAAGCTTCGAATTTCTGTCGGCTCTGTTCAAAATGTTTTTTTATTTAATTTTTCTAATTTTCTTTTCCTCTGTAGATCATCTCTCTCTCTCATTCATTTTAAATTAAAGATTTTCTAATTTTTTATTTTTCTTTCGTTTAATTCATTGAGTTTCTGTTGCAAGAACGCCGTTACGCCAGTAATTACATGATCGTCTTCCTTTTGGTTTGTGTATTACAATGACATTCAAGAATATACTTTAGCAGGAAATTCATGAGTTTCAAAACATAATTTGTAAATTGAATAGGATAAATTTATACCTAAATTGTAAGTGAGAACTAAAAGAGTTCAAGATTTGGCATAATTCACAGGCAAATTCATAGAATCTTGGCGATGGAATTTCAGGAAAGCTCAACATCCAATGGAAGGCCTTCTTCACAGTAACAGCGGCAATTCGAATATCCCTCGACTCAATGGCGGCCTGAACGGCGGGGTTCTGATGCCGATGCAGATGGACAACCAGTCGCTATTCGGAAAGGGCCGCCACTCCTACATCCACCACCACCAGCAGTCCAAGAGCCCAACCCTAGCGGGTTCCTACAACGAGAACCTCGATCTCGGAGACTCACCGCTCTTTCGGTATCTCCGCACCGGGTCTCCAGATTCATATAAGCGCCCGCCGCTCTCGTCAGTGGAGAACTTGGAGATGGCGTGGTCACCAAGCATTTTCTCCACGCCGGTGAAAGTGGAGGAGGAGGTGCTGGTCATGGATGGAATTTTGGTCGCCTCGTTACCTCCGGGCGGAAGGTACGCGAGGTCGGCGACGGACTCTGGGGGCTCGACAACGTCATCTTCTTCCTCGTCCGGTGGGAAGAGTCTGTACAAGACCGAGATTTGCCGCTCCTGGGAAGATTCAGGTAGCTGCCGCTACGGCTCCAAATGTCAGGTCATCTCCCGCCGCTACTCCGTCCGTTACTTTTGTCCGCGTAAATACACTTGGATGATTAAGATTTTCTCACCATGAAAATCAAAGCAGTCGTCACCTTTGATTAATCTAAATCAAGGAAGAAGATAATGAAATTGTGTGCAGATAAACATCATAAAACATCATAAACATCATTCACTTGCAACTTTATGAACAGAGCGCTGACCATGCTGGTCCTTTATATCTTGACGCAAACATGACCGTTTTGGAATTGATAGATGTGCAACTTTTTTGCAGTTTGCACATGGAAAAGAAGAGCTACGTCCAACTCGTTTCCCTGCCAAGAACAAATCTGAGGTGAACGAACAGTCAGAAAATAACCGATTACCGTATCTAATCACCCTTTTGTATAATTTAATCATGACCTTGTAGACAGGACTCGGGCCATTGCATATTATCACTTCGGATTTGTGTAGGTACAGATGTACAAGTCATGCAGTGGCACGGGATCGGGCATATACGGGGCAAAGAATCGCCATGTTCATCAAGTCGTGGCAGCGGCAGGAACTGTAGCAGCAGCAGCAGCAGCGACAACCCAAACACGCTCGCCCGCCAAACCTGAAACAGCCTCACCCCGCCAACCTGAAGATATGAAAAAGAAGCCCAAAACTACCATCAGCAGGAACAACTGGTCTCCGCAAGACGATGGCATTGAGACTCTATTGCCTCATTCTTCATCCAAAAAGCCTCCATCAAGAACAGATGTTGATGCCCATATTGATTATACTCTCTATGGTCCTACTCCAAGAAAGAGACTGGCAGTGTTTGCCGACATTCGCTCGGAGCGGTGATCTCATTTTGCTTGGGAGAAACCTGCTTTCTGCAGCAAAAGGTACATAATATACAATAAGTACTTCCTGCAATGGCAGTAACTGGGATTAGATATTCATAATCGTCTTTGTCGAGGGCGTATGACACAGTTTCGATAGTGCTTCCTTACAAACAATTACAGCATATACATACAGATTGACTTGAGTAGAATACACATAAATGCAGTTTGTCCCTCAATTTCTCTGTGCCTTTTGCTCTTTCTATCGTTATTATCCATAGCAGTTTGAGTTGGGTTACCAATACCTCTGCATTTGGGTGGTGGAAATAGTTACCACGGCAGCATCTTAACTCCACTTTTGTACTTGCAGTAAGTAAGCCGGAGAACCCTTCATCGCATTTTTCGATTCTTCATTTTAACGAAGTACATGTAAATGAAATTTTGTGATCTTTTAAATTATTTTCAATTTGAGGTCGTTTAACATTGTGAATGTATGACGTGACTCAATCAAAAGAAAGATAAAATGTTATAAAGTAAAGGACATTGCTACGAACACAGGATTTTTACCGAAATCATCAGTTAAAATCCTTGTTCTTTTTTTTTTTTTTTACTTTTACTTTCACCATTTTTTTAAATTATTTAGATACTTAAAAAAATATATATTCATTTAAAAACGCTTACTTAATCACTAAATAAAAAAAAAAGTTCACCTTACGTGGGAGAAGCATTTTTCTAAGGAAAAAAAGGTAATTTATTTTTAAAAATAGAATTTGAATGATATTTTAATAATCGATTGTGAAAATACCATTAATTTTGTTATTTCTTCTTGTTTAGTTTTATTAAATAAAAATATCAAATACTTTTTTGATGTGTAAAATATAAAAAGTAAAGGAAAATAAATGTCATAAAATGATATTTACAGTTTAAAGATGTATAATATTCGCATAATCATTTTAAAAAAAAAATTAAAATTTACATGAAAAAATTATTTTTTAATAAAAAATCTTATTTTTTTCAAATAGAATACACAAAATTTACATATCCTAAGAATATCTTTAGTTTTATTTAAAATAAATATTCTTTCTATTGATAAAACACGGATTTTGTATTTTGTACCTTCAACTCTTAAGAATAACCTATTGAATCTTTAAATTATAAAAATGAATAGTTTAGATAATTAATTAAGATCTGGTCGTCATAGTTACGCTAAAAAAAATTATTTGCATCAGCTTATTGTCAGCTGCAACCGCAAACATACTTAATGTGTTGAGCTAAAAATAAAAAATAAAACACACTGCGTTAGATGTGTGAAAGTGTAGGCTGTAAAGCCGGACTCTTATGCTAATAATTGAATTGAAGAATAGAGTGTCGCTTTTTTGGATTTGATCGTTTGGAAAATACAAAGTCTATATTTTTTAAAAGAAAAAGAAAACAGAGACAGGCATGCCACATGGCACATATCCGAAACCAAACAAAATAAGCGCGCTTTCCCCTCATCTCATTTCAATCTTGGAGTTATCCGAGGGATTAAAGATGGAGACGGAGGAGGGCTCCGACGCAGCGTGCATTCCAATTCTCAAACCAACCGATGAATCAGAATTGGAGAAGCAATGGCGGCTGTACGAGGCGTACAACGAGCTGCACGGTCTGGCGCAGGAGTTCCAGACCCCATTTGAGGCGCCGGCAGTGCTGGTGGTGGGCCACCAGACAGACGGTAATAGTGCTCTGGTGGAAGCTCTCATGGGCTTCCAGTTCAACCACGTCGGCGGCGGCACCAAGACCAGGCGCCCCATCACTCTCCACATGAAGTACGACCCTCTCTGCGAGCTCCCCCGCTGTCGTCTCGTCTCCAATTCCGATGCCGACTCTGATCCCTCCATTTTGATTGCAGAGAAAATGTCTCTCCTGGAAATTCAGGTTTTCTAATTGTTGCCGTTGGAATGCTACAAATGAAATTTTTATATGTCCCGTATACTTGGCTTCACCTATTTTCAATAAAATTCTTATTTACTGATTAAAAAAATGTTTATATTGAAATTACTCGGTAAAAGTTTTTATATTTGAAATACTTTTAGTAGGTTCCTCCATAATTTAGAATTTCTTACAGATCTATAAAATGTGTCTTACTCTTAGGTAGAAGTTAAAAATCCTCTAAATCTATATTTGGTACTTTTAACTCGTTGAACATCTTCAAACATCAAAATGTTGAGCCGTGCTTTTGTAGTGATTGATGTCCTATCTGAATTCGAAATTTGAAAAATTGTTGTAAATAGTGGTAGTTTTATGCTTGCTGAAATAACAGGATGAGCTCCTTAAGTCTGACATACCATACACATACTGGGGCTATTTGAGTCAATAGATGAGAAAACAAATATACCTGCTGTTTGTATCAGTGCCCAGCAAATAGATGAAACTATAAAACTTATATTTCGAATTTGACCTTTTGCTACCTCTGGCTATGCTATCTTGTCGATTGAAGGAAACCATGCTCTAGTTTCAGTTAAGGCATAACAGTAACTCCCAAGATGAATTTTTCGTTCTATACCAATCACAAGGTTTCCAAACAGACGGTGATTGCTTGTGTTCAAGATATCCTAATTGATTATTATGGAGTCCATTAGACCTTATTTTCCTTTATACAGTAGAATCCACAACAACATAAGTAATATGTTGTCAGACAATATAAGTAATAGCAACAACAACTGCAAAATATGTTTTATATATGTATATGGTCAGTGTTTTAACAGTTTGACTTTGAATGTGGAATGGATCTTCAACTTTTCCAAATATTCACCAAATCTAGGCCTTATAGAGGCACATGAAGACATCCTTGTCAATGCCTTCCACATTTCTTTCCTTTGAGAAAGAACATAATTTTTTTCACTCACACACACAGAGTGCATTTCAGTCAAGACATGTCAATTTGCTGTATGTTTGGATACTTACAAGCTTCCTTTAAGTTTTTCCTGTTAGAATTATAATGTGACTTGTCCTGACAGCTTTTGTAGATGTTTCTCCTGAAGAAGCTGAGCAAAAAAGTCCTTATGAAAGCTTTAAAGATGTTACTGGAGCAAGTTCATCCAAAGACATTCAGACTGCTGAGGCGGTAAGTTTTTTCTGTTGAGCTTTCGGACAAGGCTGTGGCGGTTTGAGTTACGTTTTAAGTTTTAACTATATGAGCATGTCAGAAGGTTGACCAAAATGGAGCTGCTTCGAAGCCTGTGGATGGTTCCCAATGGTTGAAATCTACTGGTACCTCTCCTGGTTCTGAGGGCTCCCCATCTTCTCGTAAGTAAACAATTGTATTCTCATTATTACCACTTTGATAGCAACCCAACCATTTTCAGTTCCTTATTATATGCTTTGTCTCCTTGGTTTATTATTTGGTTTCTGTTAGTGTCTGATAACAAGTGTAATCTCTTAAATCTATATCCAGCCCCTGTTTTACTTATAATATGTAGATGAGTTCGTACTTATCGAAAAAAACAAAATGTAGATGATTTCGTCAGCTTCTATAAACTATATCTTAGTTCAAGATCCCTCTCTTGTCCTGATGGATGGTTGTTCTAGATTAAAGTATCTCGCGTCAGAAATTGCCCAAGCCATCATTAAAGAATCGATTCAATTTGTTAAGAGTTCAATAAGAAATTTGCTCACAAGTTGTGCTGCATAGTTTTGTTATATTTGAAAGTATTTCTATTAGTTTCAGAATGTAATATCTTAAGCATTGGAGTTATTAGAAGCACTATTTGATTTGAGAAACTTGGTGGCGATTGAAAATGTGTAACAACCCAAAATATAGGAACCTGAAAAATTATGCATCAATCAATCTTGAAAATCAATCTTCACATTCATGGTTCAAATATTTGACTGTTTGGCATCTCTCTCTCTCTCTCTCTCTCTCTCTCTCTCTCTCTCTCTCTCTCTCTCTCTCTCTCTCTCCTTGTTTTAATCGGTAGACAGTTTTGGCATCTCTTGAACCAATCAGATGAGTTTCCAGTGGCTTTTCTATTTTGATTTCAATTCCATTGGTGCAACATGTGATTTCTGAATGCCAATTTGCCTTCCTTTGTGTTAGCAAAAGCTGGGATTTTGACAATCCGGATTTATTACAAGTGGGGATTTTAAAGAATATTCTCGGTTAAAATTTTATTTATGAAGTGATTAATTATTAAAAAAAAATCATTTATGAAATTTTACAAATCGCACTTGTCATATATCTCACCTTCGTCAACCCACCAATAGCAGCATGCTGCCAATGCCACAACCTCTGCAGCCATCATATCCATTCTTGGCTCTCATCACTGCTACTACAAGTACCTTTATTGCCACCCCACCATGTTGCCATTACTATCACCATGTCGCAACTATGGCTATTTTGCAAGTACTTACTAGTTACTACCAAGAACTGGATGTGCTGTACTAGCACCATTTAATCACCATTGCTTTCATCGACACTCTCACAAAGGCATCACAGCCATCACCTTTTTTGTGGTAACAAATATATTAATTCAGTCAGTGAGACTTGCAAATAAAAGGATCGTGTTTATAGGATTTTTAAATCCAGACCTTGTGGAGATCTTTCGGTAATTTCAAGCTTTTCATTTAATACTATTAGGATAACAAGCCAATTCAAGCTCTGTTAGCTATTTGGGCATAAAAAATGGATAGGGATGCCACTTCCAAATTGTATACTGGCAATAGAATTGGTTGTTTGCTTAGGCTTTTTCAAGTGCATATTGGTGTTGTTATTCAGGATTGAACTCTGCAATGTCCCAAGAGGGCCCTTATTATCATATCTCT
This sequence comes from Juglans regia, assembly GCF_001411555.2. NCBI lineage: Eukaryota > Viridiplantae > Streptophyta > Magnoliopsida > Fagales > Juglandaceae > Juglans > Juglans regia. The sequence goes on along the minus strand of NC_049916.1, from coordinate 26,642,704 downwards.
CCCAGATTGGGCTTGAACTTTGCTAATCTTTCTTATCTTATTTCTAAACTTTTTTTTTTATAAGTAAACGATATTATTAAGCACAAAACTTTCCACTGGGAAAGAAATCTCACTGAGAAAAGCGTGAAAATAAATCGATCATTGTCTATGATCATTTCAAATAGTTGTCTTTTTTCCCATTACATTTTTTTGGATGATGTGGAACCTGAGCAAAGTAGGTGCCTTTGGATCATCACTGCAGAGTAAACCCCAGATATGCAACCCCACCCATCAAAATCGTGTATTATATAATTCAAGAGTGTGGATTCAAATCCTAGATATCTGGGTCTGCAGTTTATCCCAAGCCTGCCCTTAGACTACTAGGTTGCACCCTAACGAGTTTTTCCCATTAATTATTGAAATGTATCCACATGCTATTGCTTTTCGTGGTGATTTGATGTGTGTTAACAGATGTGTTATCTGCGAGGGCACATGTTTGTTTGTATGTTTTCTTGATGTAGCCAAATTAATACTATGAATGCATGTCTCATTGCCTGTCAGACCAAATGTTGTCCTGGACCACACATCTTTGCCACATTACTCTCAATTTTGGTGTTTCTTAAGATTTAATCAGACATGCTATGCATTTCTTGTTTATATTTGGATAGGAAAACCTATCTTATCGGTGGAAGCTTTGGAGAAAATGATGGAAGATCCGACAGTGCAAAAGATTGTTTATCCGTAATATGGGTTCTTTGTCAATTTAACATTTTATGCTTTCCAATTATTATATTGATTTATCTTGCATCGTTGCTGCTACTTTTCATCTTAGTTGGGCGTAGCTTTTGTATATTTCCTTTGCATTGGGATTGTGTCCCATTGTATATGTTAATCATTTCTTCTTCTTGAATATGCTAAACAATTTGTACTATTTAGCAACATAGGGGGAATAACTAGGCTACATTTATAAGTATTATAATGTTTGTAGTTTTCATGGACTTGGGTTTGTAATGGTTATCCAAATGGCATGCTTGCTACAGTCCTAAGGTGCAAACTGCAAATATGTACCTTTTCAACCTTCTAGTTATTTGAGATGGTCGGCTCTATGGCAGTGTACCATGGTCATATGCTTTACATACTACTATGCCAATGTGCGCTGTTCTAATATCGCAATGCATTGAATGCGAAATAGTTTCCCATCCTTTCTGGGACATCTTATTTATTCTTTTCATCTAATTCTTTCTCTTTGCACGAAATATGTCATTGATCTTGTACCATGGCCAATTTGTTGGTGCTTGCTTGATCAAAGACTAATTATGTATCTTTTGTCATTTTGTTAGTTTGAATATTATGGGCAATTTTATTGTATTTGGAGATTATGTAATAATTGGCCAAGCCTGCGCATGAAACAGACATTTACCCCTGTTCTCTCATATAGCAGCTCCTCCTCTCAGATAGCAGCTCCTGCTACAATTCTTCTATAAATCAAATAACATCGTCTGTCAATAAAAATAGATGAAATCTATTGAAGCCTATATAAATACTCCCATCTTGTAAGAGAATATGTAGAAGAGATTGAATATTGCAGTCCTCCAGGGGAAGAAGTTGTTTCCTTTCGAAATCTCTTTCTTCTGATCGGAAAGTCTCCCAAAAAGAGCGTTCGAAGTACTGGCTCGCTTCTTTTTTTTTCTTTGTCTTTTTTACGGTTTATTTTCCCATTCGAGATTCTCTACTGCTCTCTATAAAATTTCGACTTTGGTGAACTTTTAATTTGTCGTGTGCATTATAATTCTGTATGCAACAAGAAGAGCAGAGAAAAACTCGTCCAAAGCTTCGAATTTCTGTCGGCTCTGTTCAAAATGTTTTTTTATTTAATTTTTCTAATTTTCTTTTCCTCTGTAAATCATCTCTCTCTCTCATTCATTTTAAATTAAAGATTTTCTAATTTTTTATTTTTCTTTTGTTTAATTCATTGAGTTTCTGTTGCAAGAATGCCGTTACGCCAGTAATTACACGATCGTCTTCCTTTGGTTTGTGTATCAGTATTACAATGACATTCAAGAATATACTTTAGCGGGAAATTCATGAGTTTCAAAACATAATTTGTAAATTGAATAGGATAAATTTATACCTAAATTGTAAGTGAGAACTAAAAGAGTTCAAGATTTGGCATAATTCACAAGCAAATTCATAAAATCTTGGCGATGGAATTTCAGGAAAGCTCAACATCCAATGGAAGGCCTTCTTCACAGTAACAGCGGCAATTCGAATATCCCTCGACTCAATGGCGGCCTGAACGGCGGGGTTCTGATGCCGATGCAGATGGACAACCAGTCGCTATTCGGAAAGGGCCGCCACTCCTACATCCACCACCACCAGCAGTCCAAGAGCCCAACCCTAGCAGGTTCCTACAACGAGAACCTCGATCTCGGAGACTCACCGCTCTTTCGGTATCTCCGCACCGGATCTCCAGATTCATATAAGCGCCCGCCGCTCTCGTCAGTGGAGAACTTGGAGATGGCGTGGTCACCAAGCATTTTCTCCACGCCGGTGAAAGTGGAGGAGGAGGTGCTGGTCATGGATGGAATTTTGGTCTCCTCGTTACCTGCGGGCGGAAGGTACGCGAGGTCGGCGACGGACTCTGGGGGCTCGACAACGTCATCTTCTTCCTCGTCCGGTGGGAAGAGTCTGTACAAGACCGAGATTTGCCGCTCCTGGGAAGATTCAGGTAGCTGCCGCTACGGCTCCAAATGTCAGGTCAGCTCCCGCCGCTACTCCGTCCGTTACTTTTGTCCGCGTAAATACACTTGGATGATTAAGATTTTCTCACCATGAAAATCAAAGCAGTCGTCACCTTTGATTAATCTAAATCAAGGAAGAAGATAATGAAATTGTGTGCAGATAAACATCATAAAACGTCTAGTCGAAATTGTGTACGAAGTTTTCGCAGAAGAGTTGTCGAGTTTTTTGATTCACTTGCAACTTTATGAACAGAGCGCTGACCATGCTGGTCCTTTATATCTTGACGCAAACATGACCGTTTTGGTATTGATAGATGTGCAACTTTTTTGCAGTTTGCACATGGAAAAGAAGAGCTACGTCCAACTCGTTTCCCTGCCAAGAACAAATCTGAGGTGAACGAACAGTCAGAAAATAACCGATTACCGTATCTAATCACCCTTATGTATAATTTAATCACCTTGTAGACAGGACTCGGGCCATTGCATATTATCACTTCGGATTTGTGTAGGTACAGATGTACAAGTCATGCAGTGGCACGGGATCGGGCACATACGGGGCAAAGAATCGCCATGTTCATCAAGTCGTGGCAGCGGCAGGAACTGTAGCAGCAGCAGCAGCGACAACCCAAACACGCTCGCCCGCCAAACCTGAAACAGCCTCACCCCGCAAACCTGAAGATATGAAAAAGAAGCCCAAAACTACCATCAGCAGGAACAACTGGTCTCCGCAAGACGATGGCATTGAGACTCTATTGCCTCATTCTTCATCCAAAAAGCCTCCATCAAGAACAGATGTTGATGCCCATATTGATTATACTCTCTATGGTGCTACTCCAAGAAAGAGACTGGCAGTGTTTGCCGACATTCGCTCGGAGCGGTGATCTCATTTTGCTTGGGAGAAACCTGCTTTCTGCAGCAAAAGGTACATAATATACAATAAGTACTTCCTGCAATGGCAGTAACTGGGATTAGATATTCATGATCGTCTTTGTCGAGGGCGTATGACACAGTTTCGATAGTGCTTCCTTACAAACAATTACAGCATATACATACAGATTGACTTGAGTAGAATACACATAAATGCAGTTTGTCCCTCAATTTCTCTGTGCCTTTTGCTCTTTCTATCGTTATTATTCATAGCAGTTTGAGTTGGGTTACCAATACCTCTGCATTTGGGTGGTGGAAATAGTTACTACGGCAGCATCTTAACTCCACTTTTGTACTTGCAGTAAGTAATAGTGATTTTATTTATATATTATATTGATTTTATTTTTTATTTATATATATAATAGTAATTTTATTTTTTATTTATATATATAATAGTAATTTTATTTTTTATTTATATATTATAGTGATTTTATTTATTATTTATTTATAATAGTGATAAATTTTAAAATGATTTTATTTTTTATTTATATATTATAATGATAAATATTATAATAATTTTTAAAAAGATTTTGATACAAAGATGATTTATTATATTTGATATATAGAATATTTCTAATAATATAAAAATATTTAAAAAATATTGATATATATATTTACTGCCCAAACGCACCCTTACGCTAATAATTGAATTGAAGAATAGAGTGTCGCTTTTTTGGATTTGGTCGTTTGGAAAATACAAAGTCTATATTTTTTAAAAGAAAAAGAAAACAGAGACAGGCATGCCACATGGCACATATCCGAAACCAAACAAAATAAGCGCGCTTTCCCCTCATCTAATTTCAATCCTGGAGTTAGCCGAGGGATTAAAGATGGAGACGGAGGAGGGCTCCGCGTGCATTCCAATTCTCAAACCAACCGATGAATCAGAATTGGAGAAGCAATGGCGGCTGTACGAGGCGTACAACGAGCTGCACGGTCTGGCGCAGGAGTTCCAGACCCCATTTGAGGCGCCGGCAGTGCTGGTGGTGGGCCACCAGACAGACGGTAAGAGTGCTCTGGTGGAAGCTCTCATGGGCTTCCAGTTCAACCACGTCGGCGGCGGCACCAAGACCAGGCGCCCCATCACTCTCCACATGAAGTACGACCCTCTCTGCGAGCTCCCCCGCTGTCGTCTCGTCTCCAATTCCGATGCCGACTCTGATCCCTCCATTTTGGTTGCAGAGAAAATGTCTCTCCTGGAAATTCAGGTTTTCTAATTGTTGCAGTTGGAATGCTACAAAATGATGATTTCAGTACAATTATGCAAATGGTGTCTTTTTTTTTCTTTAAATTCTAACTCAATTATTTTCCATAGGCATACATTGAAGCTGAAAATATGAGGTTGGAGCGCGACCCTTGTCAATTTTCAACCAAAGAAATAATTATTAAAGTGGAATATAAATATTGCCCAAATCTTACCATTATAGACACTCCCGGACTTATTGCTCCTGCTCCAGGTCCAAAGAATCGAGCGCTACAGGTCCAATGCAAGCCGCTGAATATCTTCTTTTTTTTAAAAAAAAAAAAAGTTTATTTTTGCTTTGATTGTGATGGTAAATGCTGTTGTGCTGTCGCATTCTTGGCAGAGTCAAGCTCGTGCAGTGGAGTCCCTCGTGCGAGCTAAAATGCAGCATAAAGAGTTCATTATACTATGCCTTGAAGATTGTAGCGACTGGAGCAATGCAACCACCCGGAGGGTGGTTATGCAAGTATGTGCCTTTCAAGTCCTTTTATTTTTGTCGACTTCATGATTCTTTACCCCTATGGTTGACATTTTCTTGATCATTTCGTCTGTACTTTGTTTGATTAGGAGAATGTGTTTGTTGGAGACTTTGTCTTGTTATTTCAAACCTACTCCCAACTAAGTGAGCCTATTGCCTTTCACTGAGCCTATTGCCTTTCCCTGAGGGACTCCACTGAGCCTATTGCCTTTCATATCACTACTTATTTCAAAAGTTTAAGCGGATGGGAAGAAATAGATTTTATTATTTATTTTATATCTTAACACTCATCTTCACGTGTGGACCAGGCTCCCCCTAATGGATGGCCTAGCACGTAGAATATTTAATTAATTGGGGTATAGTGTAGAGTCAGGATTCGAACTCAGGATCTCTGCTCTGATATAATGTGAAATCACTATTTATCCCAAAAGCTTAAGCTGATGAAAAGAGGTAGATTTTATTATTTATTTTATATTTTAACAGGCCTTAAGGCAAAATTTTCGGTCTGTTAAATCACTTTGAACTGATATAAAAAAGTAAACGCATCAGAGAAACTGGATCTTAGTATAGATCAACTACTTTTGAATCCCTGGTGGGTCAACTACCTTAAATATTTGGCATAAAGTGCAAAAGTTTGAATATTTCCATAACCTTATACAGATTGATCCTGAGCTTTCAAGAACGGTCATTGTCTCTACCAAGCTTGATACAAAAATACCCCAGTTTGCACGTTCATCAGATGTGGAAGTTTTCCTTTCACCACCTGCATGTACACTTGATGGCTTCATACTGGGTGACTCTCCCTTTTTCACATCTGTGCCTTCAGGAAGAGTTGGTTCTGGCCCTGATTCGGTTTACAGAACAAATGATGAGTTTAAACAGGTTAGTATTCAACAGTTAAGGCCTTGTTTGTTTTCCAAAAACATCTCATCTCATCTCATCTCATCTCACCTCATCATTACAACTTTCTCAAATCCCCACACAAAATAAAATAAACAATTCAACTTTTTCAAATCCCAAAACAACAATAATATTAAAAAATATATTTTAACAATATTTTATTCAACTTTTTAACTTTAATCTCAACTCATCTCATCTCATCTCTGAAAACAAACGGGCCATAAATTATCTAGTTTTTTTTTTTCTCTTTTCTGTTAAGTGCCTTTTCTATTTGTACATTTGAATGGTAGTGGTAACACCGAAGAGGTTTTGCCATGTTCCTACAGTGTGCCTATTGTTGTTGGTCATCATCGACTTTCCTTTACTTTGTTACCTGGTTTTTTAGTCGTACTCCTACCTTAAGGTATTAATGGTTTCATACTAGACATGGGTTTTTCTGTATTCTGTTTGGCATTTATTTTTGGATCAGATAATGCAGATTGCTTATACCATGATTTTTATAATCGGGGCAATGTCAGCATTGGCTTCTTCTAAGGGCAGGTTTGGGGCCAAAAACAAAACACAAAATTCTCATCTCATCTCATCATTACACCTTTTTCAAATCCTCATACAAAATATAATAAACAATTCAACTTTTTCAAATCCCAATACACCTTTTTCAAATCCCAAAACAATAATAATATTAAAACTTAATATTTTAAACTTCAAAACAAAACACAAAATTCTCATCTCACCCCCCAAACCTACCCTAAGTTCTTCACCTGTTTCGAAACCATAAAACCACTTCTTCTTTTTCATCAATAAGTAGTCCTGCACCTAGGGGAAACTGACATTACATTTTCTGGGAGGGGGGATAATGTTGTGGTTCCTAAGAGAGCAATGGAGCAGAGGGAGTAAATAGAATGAATGGAAGAGCTCTTGTAACATGAGAAAAAATGCACTTTTGATTTAATGAATAAAAGCATGGGTTACTTCTAAATTGAAATGTGAGTTTTGAATATAAAACTTGGAGTTGGAAAGAGGGGATTTTAAATTTGATGTGCAAGAAATAACAAAGACAGACTAAAGTACAAAGACTTTTGCTCAAAGATGGGGTAAGACACATTGGTTGGAGCTGCTTGAGATGCTTGTTTCTGTCCAACAATTACCAACAAATACATTGCTGCAACAAACTTTTTTCTTTTGAGTTGGAGGGTGAAGATTGTAATACCCTGGTATTTAGACTACTAAAGTTTAATTTCACGAACATCCAGCCAGTGCAATTGATTATTATTATATAAAAACTTTTTTTTGATAAGTAGATTATTATTATATAAAAACTAATATATATAATCAAGTTAAACATATCTCAATTCATTACGTGATAAATAGTCTTTAAGAGTGCGGCATTGTTAACACCTTGACATCTGAAATTTGGTTGAACACTTTGGCCTTTTCTTCCCTTGATCTTCTTATGTTTGTATGTTAGTGGAGAGAAGGACCAAGAGCCCTTTATATAGTGTATCAAAATAACTTCATCCATTAAGAGTCGCAACATTAAGCTCTCTAAACTTCATAAGTTCAGAAAACCAAAACACATGCATTAGGAAAACTGAAAGACTTTATCTTTGATCTAAACCATTGAATCATATTTCCATTATGATACATAACTCTTATGAATTCATTTGGTTCAGACGTAAAAAAGATGTGAGTTAAGAGAACCAAAAGAAACATGTAGGTAATCTAAAAGACTATCATGTGGTCTAAATATTTTGATCATTCCATTATTATATTATTATATACAGCACTTTTTTGTAAAAATCAATTGGCATGGCGCAATGAGAGGATATCAGATGATAATGCTGGAATTAGTAGTTCATATAACTATTTTGGATGATCTGTTTGAAAAAAAGGTGTTGGAGGGGATTTTAGCCGTTTTGCGTGAGAAGGGAAATTTGGTCATATGCTTCTGTTTCATTTCTAATCTTCTTCCAATTCTTAAGCATATTTTATATTGAAGGCAATATCCCTAAGAGAGGAGGAAGATGTTAAATCTTTGGAGGAGAGGTTGGGCCGATCACTATCAAAGCAAGAAAGAAGTAGAATAGGTGTAAGCAAACTTCGATTCTTCTTGGAAGAATTGCTGCAGAAAAGGTACATGTTTATTTCCTCGTATTAGCTTTTGCTCTTTGCCTCTGTTGTAATGGACGGACACTAAGGGCTTGTTTGGGAAGTGAGATGATCTCATCTCATCTCAAAACTTCTCATAATTTCCTTCCCAAACATCACTCAAACGCAAACGCTTTTCAATTTTAAATTTTCACTTTTTTATCTAATCATTACCTAATTATTATAACTTTCCCAAACTTCTAAACAAAACACAAAAGACAATACAAAATTTTCAAATTTCAAAATAAAAATTATATTAAAAAATTATATTCTAAAATAATTTTAAATTTATAATATTTTTATTTAACTTTTTCTCTCTCATTTCCCAAAACCTAATAAAATATCTTAATTCAAACAATTTCACTACTATTCACAGAATTCTCATCTCATCTCATTACCCAAACGTGGCCTTAGTTTGCCTGCAATATTCTCTGGCTAAATGTTTGCTAAGATTATGCTTGCTAGGTACATGGATAGTGTTCCATTGATCATTCCACTTCTTGAAAAGGAGTACCGGAGCACAACAAGAAAGCTGAATGAAATAAATCAGGAACTCAGGTTTCTAGATAAACTTATAAAACTTTTTTTGTTAGACATTGGATGGGGACTTCAACTTTGGCCTTGAATGGTTCAAATTCCAATAATTCCACACGTGTGTTGTGGGCTAGAATCTTTAATTATTGCATAATTGTTTATTAGTAATTTATTTCTTTACCATAAATGAACATGTCACTTTCTTTTTTTATTCATTTTATTCTACTTTTGATGTGCAGCACCTTGGATGAAGTAAAATTAAAGGAGAAAGGAAGAACATTTCATGATCTGTTCTTGACCAAGGTCTCGATTACAGCCCTCTCATTTTGGAGGATTCATAGTGTTTATTAGTGCTGCCAAATGCCAATATCCAATTCTCTTAGGTGGCTTATACTAACTGCATGAGGAGAAATCTTGGACTGGAAAGACGCTGCATGAACTATTAAGGACATGCTTAGTTTTTAGTTAGATTTGTGGTTGGAAGAGTGCTTTAAAGTCCATGTCTATTAGTAAAACGCTTCTCCAAACAGCATAAATAGTATGAATGCAGCATAAGAAAAATTAGCTTAACAATAGAAAAACAAATCTCCAATATTATTATACATGCACATGCACTAAAATGTCTATGTTGGATACTAACATTAAAATGTCTATGGTGGGAGCCTAACGAGCGGACTTTTGAAAATAAGGAGCGGACAATAGAAGATCTTAGAATTCTATTTTTCCGCACCTTATTTCTTTGGACTATTGCTGTAGATTTTAATGGCCTAAATGCACATGATTTTCTAACTTCTTTTTTAGCAAACTAGTTAGGTTTTATCTCTTGTATACCATCTTGTGTACTTGGGCTATGCCTATTCTTATTAATACTACCGTTTACTTATAAAAAAAAAACATTACTACTACCAAAATATTATTGTCCTACTAATGACTATTCATTGTGACTAACAATGGTTTATTATTCAGTTGTCATTGTTATTGAAGGGGACAGTTGTTGCACCTCCAGATAAATTTGGTAAATCATCTCGATGTTCCTTTCCATGAACAATTTAGAAGCATGGTGGATGCTGTATCGTTAAAAGTTCATTGTTGTTGTTTTCTATAATATGTTTATATATTTTTATTTATGTTGCTTTCTTGGATCCCAAAATATTTGTTTCTTTCTGTTACAGGTGAAACACTACAAGACGAGAGAACTAATGGAGGGGCATTTGTTGCTTCTGATGGTGTTCAGTTTCCTCACAAGTTAATACCTGTAAGCCGTAGAATTCTCTGACCCGAAATACATTTATGTGCTGAAGTGTAATATATTGGTATGCCACACATAACACTACAGGCATATGCTTTGCTGAAAACTTGTGCTTAAACCCCAAGGGGTTGGCCCAAGTGGTGAAGGCCTTGGTCTTGGGGTATCACTCCCTTCGAGGTCCAAGGTTCAACACCTCATGGGTGCAAACAATCCTTTGGGGCCACACCGCTTGGTGAAAAGCTAGCGATTTAACCACTTGGGCTTACTTCTATCTTCTACTTCTTAGTATTGTCTGTATTTTATTTTCCTCCCATACTTGTTCTGTCTGAATCTTTCTGTTATTAATTATTTTAGCTGATCGTATTAATGTGGAAGGAGCAAAAGGGCAAAGGGTAGGAACAAATTATGGGGTTAGAAGCCATGAGAAACTACAAGATTGTTAGAGATGTAACCAGAGACATTGGTCGCCCTAGATAGTACCCAATGGCATAAAAAGTCCATGTGGCTGACCCCAGTTAGTTGCGAATTGGGATTGAGGTTTATTTGAGTTGAGTATCTTCTGAAAGTAATACTGCTCTATAAATAGGGCTCCGATTTATAGAAATAAATGACTAACTGATTTGAATACAAGAGCTCGTCTTCTCAATTATACTTATATGTGGTTAAAGGCTGTTAGTAGCCTCACACAAACTGAACTGAATATATTTCGGTAATCTATAAAGATGCAAATAGTCTTTGGGTTTGATTTTATTGTAGAATGCGGGAATGCGTCTTTATGGGGGTGCACAATATCACCGTGCCATGGCTGAATTCCGTTTTGTTGTTGGAGGAACTAAATGCCCTCCAATTACGCGGGAAGAAATTGTAAATGCCTGCGGAGTTGAAGATATTCATGATGGAACAAACTACTCTAGGTATTGATGGTTTTCTAGTTTACTCAAATGTATCAGTTGATTTAATACAGGCTTCTTTTAATTTTCTGATTTTCCTCTTTCCTTTTTTGTTTTTGTGAGAAATCAGGACAGCTTGCGTAATAGCTGTTGCAAAGGCTAGGGACACATTTGAACCTTTTCTTCATCAGGTGTTAAGTACTATTACGATTCCATTTTTTTCTTATTTTTTGTGGTGGTCTTAAGATATGTCACGTTATTCTTAACGTGCCCGAATAAAAGAGAAAGATATGTCACATGCAGTGAAACCAAGATTTTTGCCTTCATTGTTTTTTGAAAGATAAATTCATCAACAAAAGCTCATCATGCAAAAATCCTGTGAGTGGAATCCTTTCAGACCAGATTGGAGCATATCATTAACCCAAAATAAATAACCATTACATCCATTTTAATCCAGTATAACGTTAAGTATGGGATGATATTATTTTTACTTCAAAAAACTAATGTTGTTGGTGTCAAGAGACGTAAAAGAGAAGGTCCACTGTTGAAGGCTAGATGAATGCCCCAGTATGTCACTTCAGGAGAGATTCATGCAATTATGAGGATAGGAACTGTCTAATTGGCAGTGATGCAGATCCTCAATGAGATACCTCAATAATGTTAGCAGAGAGTTGCATAAAGTGGGTGGAAATTCAAGTATTGTCCACTCTCTAGGTGATTGGGATTTCATTCCTTCTTGTACTTGCCCCTTTAGTAGAGGTCTTCACTCGAGTGTGAGAGTTTTCCATGCTGTCATCTGCTCCCCCAGAGTTACTTGTAACACAAAATCCCTAATGGGAGGCCACTCGAGATGTAGAACATGCTAAGGGTGACATTAATTAGAGGATGAGGGAGTGACGTTTCCCAAAGGAGTGTTTTATGGACCTTCTTTCTTAGTTAATTAGAAAGAAAAGGACATTGTTTCTTAGTTGCATATATTTCTCCTGATGTGTAGCTGGCCGCTGATAACAACATTAGTTTTGCATAATGTTTTGACACCAATAACACATTTTCATGACTTGAATAGAGGGTTGCACATTCATTCATTGAAAGTTTTGTATAATCCTTATCCCATCTTGCAAAGTACATTGTTTACTTCTGGCTTTTCTATCATTGATTTGTACAGAAATCTAATATTTCTGTCTTCCTAATTTAGTTGGGTGGTAGGCTCTTGCACATTCTGAAGAGATTGCTTCCTATTTCTGTATATCTTCTACAAGTATGGGCTCTGTCTGTTCGTGAACGGTTTTGTATCACTTTTTTTACCTCATGAATATCATTTTGGTTATTCTTCCTACATAAGTTACATTATAAATTACTCATCCTACTTCAATTGGTTTTCAACAGAAAGATGGTGAGTACCTTAGCGGCCATGAAGTGTTTCTCAGGCGCGTTGCTTCTGCCTTCAACAAATTTGCTGAATCTACTGAAAGAGCTTGCCGTGAAAAGTAAACTAGTTGTCTCTTTTACAATTATACTGTTGTATATCTTACAGTATTTTGGGGTACAAAAGAACAAAATATGATTCTCCTAGTATCAAAAGCATTATGAGGCTGTGTCTTTGGAAGTATCTTAAACTCCATGCATCTAGTTTAGCCACCAATGTATGCAGATCAGGAAATTATTGAAAATAAATAAAAAAAAAAAAAAAGGGGAAAAACAAAGCCACAACTTTAGAAGTTGGCAATGGCCGTGGTCTCGATATAGTAAATCTACTTATATATTATACTTTCCATTTCAGTCATGTTCTTTATGGCTACCATTGGATGTTCTATTATATTGTTTACTTGATGCTCAGTTAAATTCTCTTGAGTTTTGCCCTGATACATGCTCTTCCTGTTCAATATGTTTTTGTTGCAGATGTATGGAGGATTTAGTAAGCACCACCCGTTACGTCACCTGGTCCCTCCACAATAAGGTTAATATATTTATCTGTGAATCATTCAGGTGCAGATGACCAATCCAATCCATTTTCTGTTGCATCTCAAATGGCTTGCTTTCTTTTTTATATTAGCCCATGCTAGGTAGATAGCTGTTTCTAGGATTAAAATAAGCATCAGATACCATTCTTCTTTTTCGTTTACTAATCTATTTTTTTTTTCTTTTGTCACTTTAGGTGATGGAGGGAGTTTGTTTCTATGTTCTGTCTTCCATCTATATTTTTTAGTTTTGTTTCTTTTTAGTTTTTCCATATATGCATATGTTTCAGAAATGTGACCATATGGCACATTGAAGGAGTGTAATTGTGCCTTCAACTGCTAAAGAAAGAGTCTAACATCACACGTGGGTTTGAATGCTATAGACAACAGCTGAAAGGTGGCTAGTTTCTGCAAGTTAATTTGCTTTACTAATCATATGTCCCGATGGATGTCAAAATTTTTTTAGAATCGGGCTGGGTTACGTCAATTTTTGGACTCATTTGGAGGAGCAGAAGAGTCCACAAATCCTTTATCTGCTGGTCTTCACCATGATTCATCATTGGGGTCTGTTGCCAATGAGAGGCAATATACTAAGCCAAGGGCAGATGTAAAGCTCAGTCATGTGGCCTCAAGCGCTGACTCTACCTCTTCTATTCAGACAACGGAAACAAGGCTGGCTGACCTTCTAGATAGCACTCTTTGGAACCGGAGGCTTGCTCCTTCATCTGAAAGGCTTGTCTATGCTTTGGTACAACAGATATTTCATGGCATAAGAGAATATTTCTTGGCATCTGCCGAATTAAAGGTTTGTTATGTATATCCTTTCTATTGGTCAAGGCTAGTAGATTTATTCAATGGAGTTGCACATTCCTGATTCATAAGGGAGGGCTTATGGGATGACGGAGATTTCAAGCATGATTGCAAAGAATAAGCTTGTTTTCTTCGTAATAAGCATGCAAAATTTCCTTGTTTACTTATTGTACTTATTTAAATTTCTTCACTTTGTTTCATGTCATGCTTCCATCTATTTGTAGATATTTTTCCCACTTCATTGTTTAGTAGTTAAACTATAGATTTATTCATTTCAACATTTCTGGAAAGCTCTATGCATAAAACATTTAGTGGAGAAGGGAATTATTTTGTTCTATATATTGATGGATTCTTCCATCCCTAGTTTTTCTTTTCACATTTCTTTCTCATTCAGTTTATCTTTTGCAGTTCAACTGCTTCCTTCTAATGCCAGTTGTAGACAAGTTGCCTGCACTCCTTCGGGAGGACTTGGAATCTGCTTTTGAAGATGACTTGGATAATATCTTTGACATCACTAACCTGCAACACTCATTGGGCCTGCGGAAACAAGATACAGAGATTGAGCTGAAAAGGGTATTTTGATTTACTTATATTTTTCCTAGACTGTCGAATTTTGGTATTCTCTCTCTCTAGTTTGACCAAGATGCTAGTGGTATTTGCAGATTAAGAGGCTTAAAGAGAAATTCAAACAAATACATGAGCAGCTTAGTTCACATCAAGTCGTGTTAAGGACATCCATGATTTCCTTGGAGTGATTTGTGATCCAAGTTGCTGCAGAATGAAATGGTCAGATGTGCGATAACATTATTTATAATCCGTTTCTTTTCTGTTTGCACTTATCCATAGAATAACGATTGGGTACGTGGTCGTTTAAGAATATTCATACTCAAAACCATGCTTTAGAAGTACCTTTAGTTTGTTTCTCATCAAGCCATGAGTTCTCTCACCTTCAAAGTTAATGGCAATGCTGATTTAGTTATGATGAATAACGAATCAGTACACCCTGATAAATGGAAGTGATCTGATGATGGCCCCCTCCTCGAGTGTAACTTTGGTGGCCTAAAAGATTTATGCCATTCTGTAACTTATGCTGCTAGTCGAACCACTAATATTAAACGAATGCATCGAGTAATATGCTCTTAACCTCAACAAAGAAGACAGGATTAAGGACAAAAAAATGGATCAAACGCTTGGCACTTATCCCTGATTACCGACACAAAAGATTCAGTAGCTGGGTGTGTAACCTCCCATGTTGTAAGGATTGTACTGGTGCTGCATCTTTGCCATTCCAAGCTGTCCTTGCATCCCATCCCTTGCATACTGCTGCCACATTAACTGCTCTTCCACCAACAGCTTCTGCTTCCTCTCCATCTCTGACATTTGCACATACGCTGGTGGTGGCACTGTCAATGAGGCTGCAAATGGGTCTGAAGTCGTCATAGAATTTGAACCACCCTCTATTACCGGCGGTGCTGGCAATGCTAGCATTGTTGGCCTTCCGGCTGACCCAAGTGCGATGCTACTCGCACTCCCACTGGACCCATAACCTGGACCCACCGCCATTGCTGCCATTGTGGCGGACTGTTTGTACATGCCATCAAGCAACAACATGTCAAAACCGTCGGCAAGTGTCGTCTTCTGACTTGACAGATTGCTTCTTGATTGAACCAAAGTTGTCTCCCAGTCTGAAGTCTCATCATTGAAGGCCTCCCACGCAAGAGCTGGAGTGTTTTTTGTTGCCGGCGATGCATAGCCTTCAAATAAGGCCAAGGCTAGTTTATCTGCATGGTCGTGGCTTGTGCTTGCATCGTCTCCTAAATTCAATAAATCACCCTCTTGTTGTGTAACTTTGACTTCTTTTTGTTCCTTCGTTTCTTCCTTTTTCACTTCCTCGACTTGGGCATCATTGAAACCCTCTGGTGGGGGTAGAGCCTTGATCTCGTTCATTTCGTTTTTCCTTGGTTCTGCAGCCTCTTCTTGAGACTTCGTTTTTATGCTTTGAGCCAAAGCTGTTTTGTCTCGGATGAACTCATCCATTACCTTAAGTTTCTTTGGAGTAATCTTATCAACCTCCGGGAATTCAGAACAACGTCCAATCCCAACCCTCTTGCACCAGTCATAGAACTTTTCAAGCTCATCGAACTGCTTGCCAAGGCGGCAGAAGATCTCGTAGATCCTCACGCATTCGCGGACCTCCAACTCCATGAAACGGTCGATTAAGATCCCCATTATTTCTGTTATGTCATAATATATTTGAAAACTCTCTTTCACAACAGGGTAGAGAGCCACCATCACAACCCGGTGAATCTTTGCCGCACCTGCTTCAATCCAAATTACATGATATTCATCAGTATTAGATCGATCTAGTATATATGATTGCATATTAATGAACATAATTTGGTTAATCTTGAAGGAAAAGCTTGACGATGAAATGACCTATTGATAATTTTGCCAATCGTCACTCTTATCAGACAGAACTAAACAACCTCAAAATAATGATAAAACATGAAGTGGGCTGTTCAACAGTTAACTACCGCTTTAACGAATTAAACAGTTCTACTATTTCTCTCCGACTTGAGATTGAATATCTTATCTTACGTTTCGATGTTTGCATTCGCACGTACAAAATATAATACAAACCTGTAGGTTGACAAGCTAAGAAGCGCTCGAGCAGCTGCTGCAAATGCTGCGTCCTAGAAAATATAAGCTCAGTTCTCATCTCACGCACTGGAGTGGCTCTAGAACCACCCTGCTGGCTGGCCTCCTCAAAATCCTCCTCTTCAAATCCGAACGCACTGCGTTTCCCCCGCCGGCTTTGCATCCTAAATTCAAGCCGTTCGTCGAGGTAGAGTGCATACGTGCGAACAAACGAGGAATAGTCCCATGAATGATTGGATTGGGAAGAGTCACGAAAGTCCGACATGTTGAGAACACGAGTCCCGCGTCTGGTTGCGAAGAAGATCTCTTGCTCATACTCAGGGTCACCCTCCGACAGCAGGCGCTGAACCAGCACAAGCGTCTTTAGTGCGACGATCCAGTTCCCGGTCTTGTCCAGGCGCTTGGAGAGGATGTTGACGCAAGCACTTATGTGCGCGCGCGAGTAGCATGTTAAGCTGAGTATCTCACGAATATGCCTCTCCTCTCCTGGGTATTCATCGTGTCTGGTTGCCTTCACAATCGCCACCTCGAGGTCCGCCAGAGAAGCGCTGCTTCCAACTTTTGCAAGCCCAATGCTAGTCTTGTCCTTCACAGCTCCTAGAGCTCTTCTGATCTTGCTTTGACCCATATCGAATATTTAATTCACAATGGTTTTTTTTTCTTTTTTCTTTTTTCTTTTTTCTTTTTTCTTTTTTCTTTTTTCTTTTTTCTTTTTTCTTTTTTCTTTTTTACAATTATTGAGGAACGATCTGAGAAAAAAACACTCTCGTTAAGATTAACCCAACGATTTGGAGCGACAATGTGGGAAACTTTCATGCCTGCTAAAAGTGAGTTCATGCATATATAAGAGACAAAACATACAAGTGCGTCTATGTCATGTCGTGAGGATAAATATGAATGGAATACCGTTCTACCATTACATGAAACGCACACACAGATACACAAAAAATTAAAGCTTTCTTACCCAAAATATATATCGTTCAATGTCCAAGACGAAGGATGCCGAATAGATCAAAGAGAATGGGAGAAGAAAAGGGAATTTAAGAAAATGGGTAAACCAGTACGAAGCGCTATATTCTCCTGATCTCCTCTCTTTCTTTTGTGTTTGTCTCTCCTGCTGATCTCTCCCTTTTTTTTTTCCCTTAGTTTCTTCGTTCCTGATCCCAAACGCGAAGCTTCCACACCCCTTTCAATGGGCCATGCATTGGCCGTTATTGTAGCATGAAACTCTGGGCATTCGCTGACAGGTAAATGGCTGATATGGCATATGCAGGTAGGTAGGTAGGTATTCGATGGTTTTAGCACGTACGTATATATCTTCCCTTTTATTTTTTCGGTGAAAATATTTCTTACGATTGTCAAGTGCCGTAATTATTCTTTGACCTTTTCAACGAAGTTGTGGCCACTGAAAATCTGCTAATTAAAGGTCAATAGAGTTGTGATATTTTCTGTATATATTTTCTGTCAGTACGGTATAGGTTGAGTTGTTTTAATTTAAATAAAATATTATTAGAATGTATTTTTTTAATATTATTTTATTATAAAATTAAAAAAATTTAAATTATTTATTTTATTTTATTTAAAAATTTAAAAAAATAAAAATAATAAGATGAGATTGAAAGAATTGTAAAAATAAATGAGACCCAGAGTAATGTTAGATATAAACTCAAATAAATAAATTTTATATAAATCTTTTATAAAATAATTAGTTTTACTAATAAATAATAATTTTTGTACGAGCCCTTTATAAAAAGGTGAGTTTTATTAATACAGAATAGATTTTTTTATAATTTTTTAAAGTTGAGTTTTTTTTTATAAAGCTTATATGAGATTTATCTATTTGAGATTAATATAAATTATTTTTTTTTTTACAATTCTATGGAAAAAATATATAAGTATAATATCCAATAAAAACATTAAAAGTCTTAGTAGTAATTACAAAGTCATAAAATATAATAGAGATATTCTCATTTTATTATATAATTTCATGTCAATTAAATTTAATATGTATATAAGCATTTTAAATACATGAAATATCGTAATAAAATTAAAATATCACTTTGTCTATATTTAATAATTTTTCTAACGGGCTCTATTAGGCTAATTTAAAATCCCGGGCCCAGATTCCGCTTATTTTGTACGCCAGTTCAGTCCGGCCCAAACACCATGATCAGCTGTATCTCGGATCCACAATAACTAAAAAAGAGAAAAAGGTTGATAAGAATAAGCGAGGAAAGCAAGCGCACGCATTGACCAGGTTACGCCGAAGGCTACTACTCCAAATACAACGACAATACCAACAGCAACTTGCACTTCTTCCGCCGCTCTCTCTCTCTCTCTCTATCGGACTATCTTCCAAAGGAAAATCAAACCCCGATCTTCTCTTCTTCAGATCTGAGCCTCGTCTCCACTGGTACGCCTATTCTTCTTTGCTTTTTATTTTTTAAGCTTTTACTGATTTTTATTTTACCTTTTTTCAAATAACCTTGTTTACTTATTTGATTCGTACTTACTGCCTTCGGAGTATTGATTTTCCATTAAATTATCTATTTTTCCATATTCTTTTGTGTTTTCTTTCCTCCTGTATTAAGTTTCAGATAAGAAAATTTTTCCCTTCGGCTGATTTTGGATAATTAGGGTTTCTTTGATAAAGGCTATAAATTTTCGAGACAGAAGCATTTAGGTGAGGGCTTAAATTAGATATATGATCTATAATCCGATCAAACTGTATATTGTTTATTTTTCTTTTTCCTTGGGGATTTTGTGGACAATTCGGGATTTTGCGGCTTTGAGGCCTTTTGGTTTTCTACCACGCTAATTATGCTGTATTGGGACTATGCGTCCCGCTTCTTTTAATTTATAATGAATTATTTGTGACATCTTACCCTACGAAAGTGGTAATGGAAGCTGCAATATAGGTTTGGGCTAACGGTTGTGATGAGTTTCTTGAGATCGATGGCTGAGATAGGCGATATATGGTATTATGGTTATTAGTTTAAGACAGCTCAAATGCACAGTAACTGAAGCAGTTTCCGAACTAATTATTAGGCATTCCTGGAGTATGGACATATGGTACTCTCACAATATCATAGGTTGTAATGTCAATTAAAATTTGTGCTTACATAAGCTTTTACTTATATGGTATGTTGTCTTAGGATGGGAGTGCCACATCATCCGTACTCCGGGATTACCTAATGGCTAATACTTTTCCAAACTCGAGGGATTGGGTCTTCAGCTGGGTTTAATGTTTTCTATTTTTTTTTAAATTGGCATCGGGGTTGTTCTCGAGGGGAAGATGTCCCCTTGAGTTTTTTACACCCAAGAGGATTTGAACCTTAGACCTGGAGGGAGCATAGCATACCACCAAGACCAAGGCCTTTACCACTTGAGCCAACCCTTAGGTTTGGCTTAAGGCTTGCAAAATTGAATTTTGGCTTTTGAATTCAAATTTAAAAGCATGTGTATCAAGTCTGTCTAATCCTAGTTTACCTATAAAAAAAGGTCCATCTGGTTTGGGTTGTTAGGCCGAAATCCCCTAACCAAGGAATTTGTTCCTCTCAGTTGATTGAATTGGTAATTATTTTTTTTGTAAGAAAAAGTTGAACATCATTGTGCATAGACTAACGGCTTTCTAAAGCTCAAACCCTTACTTGTTTGGATGGCAAACAATATAGAATTCACTATTTGCAATATACCTAGTACCTGCATAAGACAAAGCTTTTCTAGCGCAAAAACTTGCATTGCATATTCCAATTTAATCTTGTGACTCAATTTTTTTAAATAAATTTCTTTGCCAATCCATTTAATTATCATTACTTTTGAAGGAACCACTACACTGGACTATATCACAATTTTTTTATTATTATTGGCATCGGGTGTCTGAGAACAAAATCCCAACTAATCCTGCAAGTGCACCTTAGGTAATTCAAGGGAAACTTCCCCCAGTCCGATGGTTCGTAGAAATTGTTTACACCAAAGAGGATATGAACCTTAGACCTAGAGGGAGCATACCACCAAAACCAAGGCCTTTACCACTTGAGCCTACCCCGAGGGGTTCTATGTCACTATTTGCAAATATTATACTTCATAATTGCAATAAATGGAGTTAAGGGTGAGGAAAAAAAATATTATACGTTGATAAAAAGCACTTCATTGGTCAATTGTAATAGATTTCAATGGCTTGAATCTCTAGACACTCATGACTAGGTGTTGCTCTTGTATATGTTCCATGTACTTGGGCTATACCTATTTCTATCAATAAAATGTTTACTGACAAAAAAACAAAATTACAATAAATGCTGTGCTAATTTTCGTTACTGTGGAATGCCTTGCTGGATGTAGATATATTTGCAATTTTGCATATGCTGAATGATGTGCAGCCATTTTAATCGTACAAAATAAATTTCTGGTGCTCATGACTTATCGTTGCTTCTTGTGCTTAAGAGCTTTTTTTTTTTGTGAGCCAATTTGTCTTTATATATATAGGTTTCAGAGTTCCATTTTCAAAATAAACAATTGGCTTTTTGTACATTTGAGTGGACTTTTCTGAAATTGAATAAAAATGGTGCAGCTTAAAATATGTCGGAAGAGGTGGAGTACCGCTGCTTTATTGGTGGCCTTTCGTGGTCAACATCTGACAGAGCTCTGAAAGATGCATTTGAAAAGTTTGGAAAGCTTCTTGAAGCAAAGGTAACGATCCTTTTATTCAATTCGCATGCTTTTTTTCTGGGATCCTTTTTGCACGCATGAAATTTTCCTTCTCTCTTCCTATTGGTTATATGTACGCTTCAATTTGAATCTAGTTTCTTATTGTGTTTTGTATTTCACCCTGGAGTTGGTTTCTGTTATAGTCCTGATGAAGCGAGATCCTAAGCTGAAATATGACTTAGTTTGGATAGAATCATTTTCCATGAGTTTTTTCCCCTTGATTCAGAAGGAAAATCTGCAGTGTTTACCAAATACATTTTTTGATGGTCTGAAATTATTAAATCTATTGTGTTGTAACTGACACTCATTAAACTGTTGCATTTTTTTCATGAGAATTACATTGCAGGTTTAATGGTCATCAATGAGATTCTGACAGATAAGGTGTCTTTTTCTTTATGTAGGTGGTTGTTGACAAGTTCTCTGGGCGTTCCCGTGGATTTGGGTTCGTCACTTTTGATGATAGGAAAGCAATGGAGGAGGCTATTGACGAGATGAATGGAATAGATTTAGATGGGCGGACTATTACTGTTGATAAAGCTCAGCCTCACCAAGGCTCAGGTAGAGATCATGATGGTGACCGGAGCCGTGACCGTGGTCGTGATCGTGACCGTGGTCGTGACTATGGAGGTGGACGTGGATCTAATGGCGGAGAATGCTTTAAGTGTGGGAAGCCTGGACATTTTGCTAGGGAGTGTCCGAGTGAAGGGGCGAGAGGGAGCAGGTATGGGGGCAGGGATGATAGATCCAGTGGTGGTGGCGGCGGTGGGGGTGGCCGTTATGGTCCTGATCGGAATGGTGATCGATTTGGTGGGCGCAACAGGGATTCTGGTAGCCGTGGAGGTTCTGGAGCTGATCGGTACAGTCGTGACCGCAGTGGACCTTATGAGCGACGCAGCACTGGAGGTGGAGGTTTTCGCTCTGGATAGGAGTTATGATAGTGGTATGCAACATAAACTGAACTTTGCATGTGCCTTGTGGTTACTTTGGGCTGTCTCTGAATTATGTCATTATGCCATTTCAGGTTTGGAGCAGAGGTGCCTCAGTTACCGTCCTCAAAAGCGTTCAAGTTTCTTTGCTGGATGCATTCTTATGAACATTGTCTGGATGGATCTGTCTAGTATATCAGTAGTTTGAAGTGCAAAAAATGGCATGAATACTCACCTGCTTTGTGTTCCAAAAATGCTCAATTCGATGTTTTGGTCCGGGATATTGTGCTTGCTTGACATGGACTTTCGAAATTGGTCTTGTAGTCTGTGAATGCCATTATTGCTGCTGGATATCTTGTGACTTTCATGCATAGAATTCCAAATACCACGTAATTGCTGCCCGATCCTCCTTGTTGACCATATCTCAATAGGAATTGCAGAATCAGAAGCTTTTTGGTTGGATGGGTGTTTGGAGGGACCAATTCATGGGTATGTCATTGGGAGTTAGCTTCTTTTCACTTGGGGAGTAGAAGTGGTTTTAGAAGTAGAGTTCCCATTTTGGCTACCCTGTTTCATTATGGTACTAAAAACAGGAGTCAAGCGGGTAATATATTTTTCTTATACGTGCATGGTGGTTCTTGATTCATTCATTGCTCTATATTAATGTCCTTAACCTTTTGGCAGGATGCTTCGCTATATATGCTCTTTATGGATACAAATTGGGTTACTTTGTTGCTAATTGGACATGTGTGGTTTTAATTTAAAAATTATGAAAAGTGTTTTCGCCTGCACCAAGCCATCTGCAAATTAATTCAACATAAGCCACACTCCTCTTCTGCTTGGCGCACTGTTGGAGAGATTGATTCCATTTTTCTGGAAAAATGTGGGCAGGCTTAACTTGTTGAGGTTCTTGATGAATGCAACAACGGCTGCCCTTGTTTTTTGTTCCTTTTTCCCTCTTATGGATATATGTTCTGCAATGCTCTTCTTGGATGGAAGATTTTTGCTCACCTTGTTTTTCCGGTATGTGCTATATAATTAATGATTCCTTGGTCTTGTTTCCTGCATGAGTTCTAGATATTCATTTCACTTCTTTATCCTTGAGAGTTGGTTAGCAATCAGATTTCCTTTGAAGAATATTTTTGCCTTAACCCCTACTCCTTTTTTGTGAATTAACCTCTAAACAGGGAACGTTTTACTTTCGATTCTAGCTCGTAGAATTTTCTTACTATTGTTTTACCACATTGTTCCCAATGAAATGTTGGTTCCTTTTGTATGGGGTGACGATTTTGCAAATTTTGATCTATGAGAAACTTATTATCAAATCATGCATGTGTAATTGATGATCTGTGAATCTGTATGCAGGTTTATCTCATATTTTATTCTTTTATACTAAACTTGTTGAGATACGGACTCTGTCGTTCTTATCAATCATGTGTGTTCAAAAGGAAGTAAATTGGATGATCATTATGAGTGAGGTTTTAATCTGATGCACAACTTTTTTTTACAATTTTTTATACAGCTCTGTTTTAAATGAATGTCATTTTTGTAAAACAATTTATAAATGTAATATCGTTTTACAAAAATATCTTTATTTTAAAATATGGTTGTAAAAATAGTTGCATATCTATTATTGCTCTTAATCGGGATACCATGCAATAGATAGATTGATGATTGTGAATCTTATAGTAATTTTGGTTTATAGGATTGAAATAAGCATTTTATTTTTATATTAGATTTGGCATTTTCTTATAATATTGTATGAGTGAGTCAAAATAGGTTGGGATAGTGAAATGAGAATTTTTTGTTTAAGATGAAAGTTTAAAATATTATTTTTTAATATTATTATTATTTTGAGATTTGAAATTTGAAATTTTTGAATTTGGATTTGAAAAGATTGAATTGTTTATTATATTTTATATGGAAATTTTAAAAAATTATAATAATTAGATGAGATGAGATAAGAATTTTGTATCTCATATCACTTGTCAAACCTATAAGAAATGAGGCTTAACTAGCCTCTTGTCGAAGTCTTTGCCAATGATTTTCCTAGCAATTTAAATAGAAAAAGAGTTATTTATCATTTTTATTATTATTATCATCTTAGCATATTTATGATGAGAAATGTTATTTATAATTATAAAGTGCGTGAACGTTACGTAATCGTTTTGAAAAAAAGTGGGGTTTATTATTAAACAATTAATTTTTTTATGTAAATTTCATATTTTATTCACTTTTTTTAAAATGATTACACGACGATTGTACAATTAATGCTTGTAAGTATCTTTTCTCATTTATGATATTGTTGTATGGTTAAAATAATGATAAGTAGCCCTTCACATTTGATTAATTTAAGGTATTGAAGATGATAAGTTTTTTGTTCACAAAGAAATCTCATAAAGCTAAATTCATAAATTGATATGACTTAATATAATATATTAAATTGTAAAAATTTTTTATTTTTAATATAAACCTACAACAAAAATAAGATTTTGGGATGATTTTTTTTGTGATAAAATGAAAATCTTCCCAAAAAATGAGTTGTAAGGCGTTAACTGTTCGAATAGTCAATTTTTTGTTTGAATGATATATGTAGGGACGAGAAATTGTCCCTAATAAAATCATCGTTCGAATATTTACAAACACGTTCGAATATAATAAAATAAATATTCAAATGAATATTATATATGGTCGAACGAGAATTTGGCGCATTAAGTGGCAAAATTTAGCGGGACATTGACTTATCGTTCAAACAACGTATAACAACGTTCGAACGTTAAGATCAATGTTCAAACAGATATTATATGTGATCGATGGGAAAAATGGTAGGTTAAGTCACTAAATTTAGAATTGAAATATTTGTGCGAGAATGGTGTCCTAACATTTGATTTATCAGCAGACAAGTCGTTTAAGATGCATGTTGCCGTGTTATGGATAATAAATAATTTTCTTGCTTATGGAAATTTGTCAGGTTAGAGTACTGAGGGGAAAATGACACGTTCGACTTGTAACAAACATACACAATCTAAATGACTTACGTATGAGAGGAAATTATGTTTCATTGGTCATCGTCGATTTTTGCTGGTTACCAGATGGCGTGGAAATTCTAGAATGTTTGATGGTATTGTTGAATAGGGGTACCCTCCACCATATTTGTCTGGCTAATATGTACTTGTATAATTTGTAGATGTTAGTTGTAATGACTTTGATAAAAAGCAACGGAAGAGAAAATGAAATGTGAATGAGTTAAATTGGACAAATAAAAGTATATTTTTTGAACTCCCGTGCTGGTCGACGTTAGAATTGTGGCATAGCCTCGATATTATGCATATTGAGAAAAATTTATGCGAGTTCGTGCTAGGAACTTTGATGTCAATTGAAGGCAAAACGAATGATACACTAAACTCACGGAAGGATCTGAAGCAGTTGGGAATAAGATCGGAAATGCACTTGTAACAAAGTGATTTGTCTTTCTACATGCCGATTTGGCAGTATACATTGTCAATGAATGAAATGGCTACATTTTGTGAGTGGATAATCAAGATTAAATTACCGAGCAGTTATGCCTCGAATCTAACAATGTGTGTGCAAACAAATGAATGGAAAATTACTGGATTAAAAAGTCATGATTGTTATGTATTTTTACAACGTATCTTGCATGTTTGTAGTCGTGTGTACTTGATGAGAGATGTGTGCGTAGTTTTGACTGATTTGGGTGCATTTTTTAAAGATTTATGTGCTAGAACATTGAATGTAGAAGGTTCGGATCGTATGAAACAAGAAATTGCTATAATATTGTGCAAGCTATAGAGTATTTATCCGTCATAATTTTTTGACGTCATGGTTCACTTAACCTTTCATTTGTCATATGAGGCTCGACTTATAAGACCAGTCTAGTATAGATGGATATATCCCATTAAACGACTCATTGGGAAATTGAAACGCAAAGTGAGTAACAAAATCTGTCCAAAAGGGTCAATTGCATAAACATATATTAACAATGAGTGTCATATATTTATAATTTTTGCTTCCTAATATTTACAACTTCTATGTAGGAGCGAAGTTTTATAAATTAAACAAATATTTTGAAATTGAAGATTCATCATTATACAGGCTCAAGATCTTTCCATCGTCTCTCTAAGAAATTGGTAATGCTATTTTTTTTTATATAGTTTGTTATTTGGAGGTATTCTAATAAATTTATATCTCAACAAATATCTCTTGTAGCAAGAGTCAAATATCAATTATGATCTAACAAAATTATATGATGCATCACATATTAATCGTGATGGGGAGTGCACTCATCTCATGCCCGTGAAAATTATATAAGTATTATTATCTATTTTGATTAAACATATTTGAATATTTGTGGCAATATTAATTATTTCTCTTATGTGTAGAAAAAAATTGTTGCCCTATGTGCTGAATCTGCATCAGATAAAAATTTCTCAACAAGTGATGTTGAATTTTGTACACAAATTCTGGGTCAACGTTCAGGGGTTTGGGTCGCTCTATAAAACCTTTTAGTTCTTCATCATCGTTCGGGTATGCCTCTACCACATCTATAACATTAGAAAAAACGAATTCCAAGATTGAAAAATTGAGTACAAGGTAGCATGAGTTATATGTTCAATTGGCAAAACAAACAAACATAGAGATATGCATGAAATAACAACAAGAAGAGTTCAGGAGAGAGATGCAACTCCAAATGCAGCTGCTTATGCAACAGCTCAGGCCTCCAAGCAACTGATTTACATTATACATACAGATTTTAAGATCTATTTATGTACGAAGAACGTTAGTACTAATGTTTTATTTATTTAGTTCGCACTTATGAGATTACTTTTATAGGTACTAAACAAATTGTAATGTATTTTTTAAAATATTATGTATGTCTATTTGGTTTTTCATTATTGAGTAAAATAAAATAGTCACCGTTCGAACGACCTAAAACCGTTCTAACAAAATAAGTAAAATTATTCAAATATTAATACAGAGCATTTGAATGTAATCGTTATTAAACATTCGAACAACTTTTGAAATCGTTCGAATGATAACATCGAACATGAAATAAACGTTCGAACGCCATCTCATAACAAATCGTTCAATCGTTTCATGGTCCAATTGAACGTTTTACTCAATAAGTTCAAACATGTTTTACTATTCGACTATTAAATTATTTGTTTGAATGTTTTCACATGCCTATTTGGTCAAACAAACTGGTATCAATCAACCACTCACAAAGGACACGTTTGAATATAATTGACGTTTTGAACGTCACATTTGTACCATTTGAACGTGATTCTGGGATGAAATTCAACCGTCTAAAAAAAAATATTTCGTTCAAATGCGATCGAATAGTTGTCATGCTAAAGTTCATTTCAAAAGATATTTTTTGGAAGAAATTGATATTTTCGTCTTAAAATAACTTTCGAGACACTATTATTAGAACGACCTTGAGACAATTTTATCCTTCCCAAATAATATTTTGAGATGAAATTACAGTTTAATTTTCATCTCAAAAGAACACTTCTATTATAATGACTAGATCTTAAATATTATATTTAGCCACGTCAATCTAAGATCTTTCAGCACTAATATTATCTCGTAAGAATTAATACCCACATTGGGATTTTGCCTTGAACAAGAAGTTGCTATGTTTCCATCATCACGTGGGTCCGACAGATCCTTGCTTCCGATAACACCCTTAACGAAAAGTAGACGTTAAAGAAACATATATGCAACTCCCACTCATTTTTCTTTTCTATATTCCCTTTTTAGGTTCTCTTAATTTTGGGCAACTTTTTTTTCTAAACAAGTGATATATATATATATATATATATATATATACATGAACTTTTTATCCAACAGGCCCACACACTATATATATGAGTTTTGTTTTATTTTTCTTAAATGAATTTAATTTTTCTATTGATGATCATCATTCATATACCACACATTTAATAAAAAAAATTAAAGAAAAAAGTATAATATGTGATATGTAGAGATATCATCGATGAAGAATAGAATTTATATATATATATATATATATAAGACTTGTTATAATATAATGTGAAAGAAATATATTCATGCGACCATTAATTGATCAAAAGTCCCAATCTAGAGAGACGTACGTACGTGCATGCGTCGTATCTTTTAGTTTTTGAAGAGCCCAATTATATATACCGAACAAATTAATGTTCGCTAGCTACACGTACGAACGGTCGAGAATATGCATGGGAAACCACCTTATATATAGGAAAATGAAGCCTACGGATCTGATCTCAAACATTGGAACTCCGAACTACGAAAAATTCTTGGTTTTTGAAGGCGGATCCATCCAATTCTCTGATCTCTCTCTCTCTCTCTCTCTCTCTGGCACTCCAAGTTGACATGGTGATCAATAAGCTCCTGGCTAGATTGTTCTTATATATATATATATATATATAGGGAAATGCTATGCATCAGCCCCACACCAGCACACACTTCACATCATTTTTTTTTTTTTTATACTCAATAGGTTGAGTGTGTGCTGGTGTGGGGCTGATGCAAATATTTTTCCATATATATATATATACTGAAAATTTGTTAAAGATATAATATTCAGGGCCGGGGAATTAAGAATCTTCTCGGAATGAGTCTAATTAAAACAGCTTTAATTGTTCGGCCCGAACAGATTCGATTAAATCTACAACGTCTAGATCTTAGGTTTGGAACTACGTACGTACGTATACATGAATGCAGTATCTCGTACTATATATATATACACACCGCGTACGTATGATCATGTGTGTGCGCATCATGTACATGAGCTATCATATGGTCATGACATGCATATATATGGAATTCAATTTAATTACATCATTTTCTGCTATTATATATACATAACATTGGGTAAAGAATTAATACTTCATAAATCAATTAATTAATTAAGTGGAAGGAATCGTTACTTCAAACAATTAAGTAATTCCATACATGTATGTGTCATTCATGTTGTTTGTCCATTGATTCTTTTACAAAACTATATATCTTCATTAATTTGGAGATCACCCTAGCCTTGTTTTTCAGCCACTACGTACTGGCATGGGATTCTTTGCATGAGAAGACAACGTCTGTCTGACTTTATATATTAATCTGGCCCACTATATATATGGTATAAATCCAATGAGGCAATAAAAAATAAAAGGCATATTCATATATATTATTATCGTATCATCGATATATCAACAATATCTCATGTTAGCTAGAGATCAGATATATCAAACTAGCAGTAATTAAGGTACTAAATTCCTAGATCAATAATTCATATTCGAAGCTCAAACAATAAAAATGATCAAGAAAAGGAGATCAGCGCGATTTGCAAATTAAAGATGAGTAATGCTTTATATAATTATAAAATGTGTAAATATCGTGTAGTTATTTTAAAAAAAAAAATTATTATTAAAAAATTATTTTTTTTAATGTAAATCTCATATTTATTATTTATTTTTTAAATAATTAAACAACACTACTCCCACGACCGGAAGTATATCAAATTATCAATTCTCTTAAAAGATTTATCTGTTCGTTTATCTCTTTCTAGTTTCTACCATCAAAAATAGCAGGCCGTACATAACCTGAATTAAGACCTAGAAGCTAGCTAGGACAGAGATGAAGAAACCCACAAAGAAAAAATAAAAACACAGCAAAATGCGCGCTCCTGGCTAGTTATATGATTGATTACTACAGTCCAGCAGATCCAACAAGCTTGGTTAAGCCAAAAGTAACTCCCATGGCCATCCATCCCCCAATCAAAACCCTCAAAGACGACTTCACCACAGGAGCCTTCCCTAGCAGTGCACTCAACCCTCCAAACCCTAGCAGGGCAAAGCTCACGACCACTACTACCACCCCAACCCTCAACGCATAATCCTTCACAAAGGCCGCCCCCAGTAGTGGCACCAACGCCCCCACTGCAAAAGAAACTGCAGACGCCCCAGCTGCCTGCCACGGGTTTGGCAATTTCCCCTTCTCGGCGTCTAGCTCCGCGGCTCCCATGTTTCGAGTCCGACCCTCTCTCTTCATTTGAGCCATTTCGATGTCGTATTGTGAGTAGACGGAAACGAGCTCTCCGATGGCCATGCTACAAGCTCCAGCAACCAAGCCGGCAATACCTGTGAGGATCATAGTCTTGACATCCTTCTTGACGGCTCCAACTCCCATCATTAGGGATGCCGTGGAGAGTAACCCATCATTGGCGCCCAAGACGGCAGCTCTTAGCCACTGTGATCTTTTCGCATAATCAAATACCATGATTTCCTGTTCTTCTTCTGGTTCCTGAATATGTACGGCCTCGACGTCGAAAGGAACATTATTGGCTTTCTTAACGGAAGCTAGGTCGGGAACTTGATTGACCGCCATGGAAGAAATGAAAGGAAAGAAAGCTAGTAAGTAGCGCTGGATTCAGAAAAAGGGATCGAGATAGATATGAAGAGTGTGGAGGGCACACGCCCCCAGGGCTTGCTATTTATAGATGAAGAAATGATAGCTAGCTAGAGGTCATGGGCTCTGAAAAGGAGAAGGAAAACAACATAAAAAGGAATCGTAGGGAAGTGGATCATGTGGTGGTGGATGCATATGCTAGCTGACATGAAAGTGGTGTCGAGTTCTTGGAATCTAATTAATGCGTTCACACCCGAAAAGCTACGTTGGCTATAGCTGGCTGCATGAGCTCCACTCCCACGTATATATACAAAGGTGGGATAGAAATTAATCATAAGTCATGTGTTCCTTTCCTTTCCTTTCCTGATGATCTCTTTTCTCTATCTGAGAGCTAGGGAGGAATGAATTAGGTGGGGGCGGGAGGAATTAATTGCGTAGTTGATTTTGTATTTGTTATTTTAATTAATAGATATTGATCAGTACTTTCTGATCTGTAAGGCTACTTACGTAATTCACCCTCATGCAGAGAGATTGATTCCAACGTTAAATATTATATAAAAATGCACACACAGACGCAACGATCGAGTAACCATGAATAACCTGCATGTCCACCAGAAAATAGAAAATTTCAATGATCAAATTATAAGAAATTCCATTAATTAATTAGCTATATATATATATTATCTGAAACAGTTGCAAGGTTTTAATTATTTCTATCGTTCATGTTATAGTACTTGACTTGTGAATAATTGTGATATATTCATGTATTTGTATCATTATTACAATACGCGTAGACGTATATATGTATCATGCACGTGATTAGTTGTTTATAAGTTTTTATTTTATGTAAGTACTAAACATGTTTTGATATTAGAGTAATTAATTAATATGAAAAAAAATTAATGGAAGAACTTAACATTAATAATAGTATGGAGATTATATATATCATGATATATAGTACAGACAAATAATTTGTTCAATCCTGCAATATGCAAGTATCGCGAATTTTTATGAGTGTGTAGAATTTATATACTCTAAAACTATATCTAACATTAATATTTGATTATAATAGATTATCACTAATTTAATTCATGATCCTCATTCACTTTAAATTAGAACGTGTACACGTCAATACATGAGTATATTGCATTAAAAAATCTCATTCACCTAATACGAGTATGTACGTACATGATGATCTTTTCTTTTCTTGTAAATTATGTGTATTTTTACCTCTCTCAAGTTCGTCAATCGATCGTCTCATGAGTTAATTTGATCTTATCACGTTGAAAGAATATTACGTTATATATATATATATAATATATAATATAATATACAGTACTACGTACGTGGAGCTCATGCTTTTAAAATATATATTATATTATAGCCTCGAGTGTGAACACATTGAGATTCTTTGAAGCTGACAACATTAACGTCGATTTCATTTTCCACCGGTCAAGCTGATCTCCATGCCACACTCCTAGATAGAGGCAATAGTCATTCAACGAAGCCAAATTAATTAATATTTCGATCGATGTTGGGGTCCCGGACAAACTGCTTGCATGGACAAGTAATGGGGAGGATGTACGTACGTAGTATGGTTCAAATGAAGAGAGGGTCATGAGACTTGCAACGTGGGAGCCGAAGAGCTAGCCAGAGGTTGCAACGCCAAACACAGGCAGCCGGAGCGTCCACGCCCACATGATCTGTGGTGGCAGGGCTTTTTCCTTTGAGGATTGAAGAATTATTGAATTTGTATATTCATTTCACTTGAATTTACTGTTTTAGGCTGAGCTGTTGATAAGGATTAGCTTAAAGTTTAACGATGGGAGTGCTTTGGGAGGTCATACCGGTAGAGCTGCTACATTTCTAAGACAATAATTAATCGAAAAAGCTAAATTCAGGCAATTTCGTGCACCCTTTGCGCACGATATTCGTACGGCTTCCACATGTCCACTGCCAATCCGAAATCTCCCAGCCTGGCGTTCCAATTCGCGTCGATTAAGACGGAGGACTTTATGTCCCGGTGAATCACCGGCAGGTTCGACGAGTGAAGTTCTTGGACCGCTTTCCCTATTTGGACGGCGAACCGGAGTGCAAGAGATCGTAGAGGGAGCCGTTGGGCATGTACTCGATGACGAGCAGTATAGTTTATCGTTCTCGGAGTCCACACGGAATCGCAAGAGGTTGACGAGCCGAGGGTGTTGTACCCTGGAGAGTATCTCAATCTCATTCTCGACGGGGCTGGTATAGGTGCTAAAGTTGGTGCAGTTATTGTTATGGTACTGATGGCGTCGGAAGCTTGCTGTTGATGGGCTAAAAAGCTTTGTCTTCTTAACGGTGGCGAGAGCTTTCCATCGTCGAGAACGGCTTTGTAGACACTGCCATGGCTGTCTTTTCCCCAAAACCCCCAAAGGGCCAAAACCCTCTTGCTTCCAATTTCGACCCCAACCCTCCTCTCTCTCTCTCTCTCTCTCTCTCATGAAAGAAGAAGAAGAATGGCAGATGTTAATGATGCCGGGTCTTCGACGACGGATACATTGCCGCCGTTTCTGAGGAAGCTTTACGCCATGGTGGAAGACCCGGAGACCGACTCGGTGGTTTCTTGGAGCGATTGCAACAACAGCTTTGTGGTCTGGAATCCGCACGAGTTCGCCGCCAAGCTTCTGCCCAAGCACTTCAAGCACAAGAACTTGGCCAGCTTCATCCGGCAGTTGAACACTTACGTCGTTTATCTTTTTTGTTCTGACTTCTTTCTCTAACTATTGGATTAATTTGAGAATTTCATTAGGATTCAGTATAATTAATCTAAATCAAGATAAAAAATTTTAGAATCTTGTCCAATTATTAGAAACTACTGTGGTACCAACTTTAATGGATTAGTTTGTCAAATTACCAAAGGAAAAGGTATGTTGTGCCTGCAAATTTTTATTAGTTGTGCTTTGTACGTGGTTTGAAATTCTACTAAATAATGTAAAGCTACCGATCTAGTCTTCTTCGGTTGACCAATCTATTACCGTTGTCTTGTACCGTTTGTCTGATTTCTTATTGACCAAATTCAGTGTTCTGTAGGTGGGTGGAGAAGTGTTGTGTAGCGGTCTCTAAAAAGCCAGTCGTCGCTCATATTTACTTACAGCTTCAACGAGACGTGAAAATCAAACAACCAAAGCTCGAACCAAACCCAGATCTGACGTGAGTGCCAGTGGCGAGATAGACGTGTGGAGACGTGCCAGTGGCGGAGACGAGAGAGCAAAGCGAAAATTGGTTCAATTGGGCGGTGGAAATAGACTGAATATAGCGCTTCCCATAATTAATACCCCAGAAAATTAACTTTCAAACATGGGAAGCGATTTCGTACAGTTTTGGTTATGGTTCAAAATGAATGAATGAAAGATTAATTCCATGCGTTTTGGTGGATTAAGACTCCCCCACTTCCTCCCTCCCTCCAATTGTTTTATTTAAGGCCCATGGCTATAGGTCCAGGTGAGTATATGCAAGTTCTCCCTTCAAGTACCCACCATTGTCGTACGTGAAGGTGTCTATTAGAGATAGATAGTATAGATAATATTCTATTTTTTCTGTTATTCTGTTATAGGACTTTATGTTAGTTTGTTTAGATTATTTCAAATATTAATTTTCCCGCCCATTATTCATGTGCTGTAAATAGTATATAAAGATATACTATCATTTTGATGTAGTAAGAACAAGATACAAGAAATACAATTGGATGCTCTGCATATTTCTTGTTTTCAATTTCTCATTCTTTACATGGTATCAGTTTGAAAATATCTTCCCGCGCAAATCATCATGACTACAGAATCCAATTCATCTATCTCGCCTCCTACTCACAATTCATCAGATTCATCCAGTCCTTACTATCTTCATAATGGAGATAGTCCTGGATCCATTCTTGTTACTCAAGTTCTTGTTGGTGACAACTATAATACTTGGCGTAGGTCTATGATCATGGCTCTTACCGCCAAAAACAAAGTAGGTTTTGTCAATGGTTCCATTGTTAAACCATCTGATACTTCTCCTCTTTTTCCTATCTGGACCCGATGCAATAATATGATCCTCTCTTGGATTCTTAATTCTCTTTCTAAAGAGATTGCTGCCAGTGTAATATATGTTGATTCTGCCAATGATATGTGGTCTGATCTTCAAGAAAGGTTTTCTCAAAGTAATGGTCCTCGGATCTATCAATTGCAGAAGTCAATTGCTTCTCTCATGCAAAATGATTTGTCTGTCAGTGCCTATTTCACTCAAATGAAGGGTT
This sequence comes from Juglans regia, assembly GCF_001411555.2. NCBI lineage: Eukaryota > Viridiplantae > Streptophyta > Magnoliopsida > Fagales > Juglandaceae > Juglans > Juglans regia. The sequence goes on along the minus strand of NC_049916.1, from coordinate 26,607,862 downwards.
TATGGGATGAATTGATGAACTATAGGCCCTTACCTGTCTGTTCATGTGGAGGTTTACGTACATTGATGGACCTGCATCAACAAGACTATGTTATGCGTTTCTTGATGGGACTTAATGATTCTTTTTCACAAATCCGTGGACAGATACTTCTCATTGATCCTCTTCCTCCCATCAACAAGGTCTTTTCCTTTGTTCTTCAAGAAGAGCGCCAAAGAGATATTGGATCCATTTTGGTTCCTCACATTCCATCTGCTGCACTTTCTTCTGCAACAAAGTCTGTTCATCAAACTAAACCCTCTACTCGCAAAGATAGGCCTATTTGTTCCCATTGCTCTGTTCCAGGACATACAATTGAAAAGTGTTTCAAATTACATGAATATCCTCCTGGATATCGATCCAAAGGGAAATTTTCTACTCCATCATCTTCAGCTCATCAAGTTGTTGCTGATTCCTCATCTCAATTTCCACTCACACCACAACAATATCAACAGCTTTTGGCACTTCTCAATTCTGATTCACATGTTCCTCAAACAGCAAATGTGATTTCTCCTATTGACCAACTTTCGGGTATATCTTCTGTTTTTTCTTTAAATACTGTTCTTCCATTGAATATCACTCTTGATGATTGGATTATAGATACTGGTGCCACGGATCATATGGTCCATTCCACCTCTTTTTTCACTTCCTTTCATTCTGTTCAAAATAAAGTTGTTAAAATGCCCAATGGCATTTCTGCACCAGTAACACATATTGGTTCCATTCATTTATCTTCACATCTTGTCTTGCATAATGTACTTTGTGTTCCTTCTTTTCACTATAATCTTCTTTCTGTCAGCCAATTAACTCGATCTACTTCTTGTTGTATCATTTTTTCTGGTACTGTTTGCTATGTACAGGACCTCACCCATTGGAAAACGATTGGGAAGGGTAGAGCCACAGGAGGATTATACATACTGCATAAACCAGATGCTAGTGTCACTCTTCCTTGTACTCCATCTTTAAATTCTGCTTTTGTTTCTCATTCCAATAATTCTGCATTTGATGTTTGGCATAAAAGGTTGGGCCATCCCTCCTTTTCTCGAATTAAATTGTTGTCATCTGTTGTACCTATTGATTCCATCAATAAAAGTGACAATATATGTTCAATATGTCCTCTTGCCAAGCACAAAAGACTACCATTCCCATCTCACAGTGAACACCATTCTTCTTTTCCTTTTCAACTTATACATTGTGATATATGGGGTCCCTTCCAACATCAGTCATTAGATGGTTTTAAATATTTTTTAACCATTGTAGATGACTTCTCCCGTAGCACTTGGGTGTATATGATGAAATCTAAATCTGAAACTCGAGTGTTATTGCAACATTTCATTCAAATGGTCACTACTCAGTTTAATTCTTCCATTAAGACCATCAGAACAGATAATGGTATTGAGTTTTCTATGCCTCAATTCTTCTCTTCAAAAGGCATCATTCATCAGCTTTCTTGTGTAGCTACTCCCCAACAAAACTCAGTTGTTGAAAGAAAGCACCAACACATTCTCAATGTTGCTCGTGCCCTTTTCTTTCAATCTAGTGTTCCTTTAACTTTCTGGTCTGACTGTATTGTTACAGCAGTCTATCTAATAAACAGAATCCCTTCACCTTTGTTGGAAAATAAAACACCATATGAGTTACTTTTTCACAAACCACCTTCTTACTCTCATCTTAAAGTGTTTGGATCCCTTTGTTATGCATCAACATTAGCTCATAATCGATCCAAATTTGCTCCTCGAGCTAAAAGATGCATCTTCATTGGTTATCCTCTTGCCATTAAAGGCTACAAACTTTATGATCTTGATAATCATAATACTTTTGTCTCTCGGGATGTTGTTTTTCATGAACACATTTTTCCATTTCAATCTCTCAACACATCTCTTTCTGTTTCACCATCTCATTCTTATTCTCATATTTTTCCTACTCCCATTTATGACCAAACTGATTCATTTCCTATTCTGCCTACTGAATCTGTCCTTCATACAGAACCTGTCCCTCATATAGAACCTGTCCCTCATACAGAATCTGTTCCTCATACAGAATCTGTTCCTCCTACAGAGTCTATTCATACAAAACCTACACCACCTCACACAGAATCTGTCACTCCTCATCCAGATTCTAACTCTCTTGTCCATATTGAATTACCCTCCATACCAGATCCTTCTATTCTTAGAAGATCTTCTCGAGTGCATAAACCACCTGGTTACTTGCAGAATTTCCATTGCCATTTGGCATCCTCACAGGTTTGCTCTTCTCCATCTACTTCAAATGGGATTTCTGGTCCTCTCTCAGGTAAACAGCATCCTTTATCTCATTCACTTGATTATTCTCATTTGTCTTCCAAACACAAAGCTTTTACCTTAGCTCTTTCCACAATTTTTGAACCTCAATTTTATCATCAAGCTGTGAAAATTCCCCATTGGAGAGTTGTTATGGCTCAAGAAATTCAAGCCTTAGAAACAAACAATACATGGACACTAACTACTCTTCCTCCTGGAAAGAGTTCAATTGGATGCAAATGGGTTTATAAAGTTAAACTCAAATCAGATGGGACACTTGAGAGATATAAGGCACGGTTGGTTGCCAAAGGATATACACAACAAGAAGGGGTGGACTACTTTGACACTTTTTGTCCAGTTGCCAAAATGGTTACTGTTAAATGCCTTCTTGCTGTAGCAGCTGTTAAAGGTTGGCATCTAATTCAATTAGATGTCAACAATGCTTTTCTTCATGGAGATTTAATGGAAGAAGTGTATATGTCCTTGCCTCCTGGTTTTGGAAATAAAAATGATGCACGGGTTTGTAGATTAAACAAATCCTTGTATGGTTTAAAACAAGCTTCAAGGCAATAGTTTGCTAAGTTTTCATCTACCATTCTTGATCTTGGTTTTAAACAATCAAAGGCAGATTATTCTCTGTTTACACAACTTCAAGGAACCACTTTTATTGCTTTGTTAGTTTATGTGGATGACATCCTCATTGCTAGCAATGACATGGCTGCTGTCACTACTCTCCAAACATTTCTCAATAAACAATTCAAACTTAAGGACCTTGGGTCTTTGAAATATTTTTTGGGTTTAGAAGTTGCAAGAAATACTTCTGGAATCTCTATTTCTCAAAGGAAATACACTTTAGAAATCTTGTCAGACACTGGCTTTCTTGGTTCTAAACCTGTCAAAACACCAATGGAACAAAGCCTCAAGCTTTCTCGGGATGATGGTTCTCTTGTAGAAGATCCAACTTCATATAGAAGACTAGTGGGCAGATTGCTCTATCTTACAATCACACGGCCAGATATAACATTTGCAGTTCATACTTTGAGTCAATACATGGATTCTCCTCGACTGCCTCATCTTCATGCTGCTCAAAGAATTTTGCAATACCTCAAGAATTCTCCTGGCCAAGGATTATTCTTTTCTGCACAATCTCCTCTTCATTTGACAGCATTTGCTGACTCAGATTGGGCTGGCTGTCAAGATACTCGAAAATCTGTTACAGGATTTTGTATTTTCCTTGGCAAGTCTATCATTTCCTGGAAATCCAAAAAGCAGAGTGTTGTTTCAAGATCCTCAGCTGAATCTGAGTATAGAGCCATGGCCAACACAGTTTGTGAAGTCGTGTGGTTATTTTCCTTGCTTCAAGATCTTCAAGTTCCTCACTCAAAAGCTGCTGCTCTTTATTGTGACAACAAAGCTGCCATTCACATTGCCACTAATCCTATGTTTCATGAAAGAACAAAACATATAGAAATAGATTGTCACTTTATTCGTGACAAGGTTCAAGCAGATATCATTAAGCTCTTTCATGTCTCTTCTCACAATCAACTAGCTGATTGTTTTACTAAACCACTAGGTTATCCATTGTTCTCCACGTTAATTTCCAAGCTGGGTCTTATTAACATCCATCTTCCAGCTTGAAGGGGGGGTATTAGAGATAGATAGTATAGATAATATTCTATTTTTTCTGTTATTCTGTTATAGGACTTTATGTTAGTTTGTTTAGATTATTTCAAATATTAATTTTCCCGCCCATTATTCATGTGCTGTAAATAGTATATAAAGATATACTATCATTTTGATGTAGTAAGAACAAGATACAAGAAATACAATTGGATGCTCTGCATATTTCTTGTTTTCAATTTCTCATTCTTTACAGTGTCCAAAGTAAGGAAAATAACCCTAACCATCAGCCTTCGTACGTAATGGCAAAAATTACCCATTACCATCACGTACATCTTCTAAAATGATCCTAGTCTGCACCTTTTGGAGCACCCACAGGAACATACTCCCCTGAACAATTTAACTCCACACTCACCAAATGTATAATCACGCACGAACTGAGAAAGAAACATTTTTAGAGCATACAGCCCACCCAAGAACCCAAACAACATCATTGCTTTGACTAATATCAAATAGTACTCATGTTTAGCTTCATGCCAGTTTTTTTTTTTTTCTTGCAATTACCTCATAAAAACCTGAACCTTATACACAATAGATAGGACAAAACTAACGCCCAGGATTCTATTTTACTAACCATAACTCAAAGGCCCCATAATTCAAACTATGCACGGTACCGGGTAAGAAAACAAAACAGGCAGTCCTAGCTCACCAAACAAGATTAGATGTTCAGAAGCAGTTATTACAATTTGAAAGTAGAACAAAATCCTCTGGCCATTACTTCAGTAATTGGAATAGCTTTCGTGCCACCTGTGTTGCAGAATAGAAATTTTATAAAAGATGCAAACCAAAGTAAAAGAAATCAGTCTCCTTATAATTGAATAATACTACTTACACATTTGTCAATACAAGACCAGTAATCAAAATACTGTCCAGTGCAGTGCTTCTGCCCAGTTTCATCTCCTTTGATCCTCTTAACACATGCCTGTAACAAAGTAAAAGATTACAATGGCAACTCACCTCCCTTCCCAAATCTTTAAGTGATTTATCATGTGGGCTTTTCCACCCCAGAATATATCAAATATTTTGGTGAGAACTATTTTCACAATGATATGATGCCACTCAGGTGGAATACAGGCATGTTGATCAATGAGGGAGCCGTTGGTAAATCCATGACATAAATGACGCAGGAAAGCCCAAGGTCATCTTTATCACAGCCCATACATAATTTTCTTATGAAATTAGGACAACTAACACCAGCTTGCTCATCCCTATGAATATACAAAAACAAGAAAAGAAAACATTCTTGCCTACTTGATTTCCTTTAGTTTCTTTCGGTCCTTATCCTAATTGCATCCAATATTATCTAGTTTCCACTTCTATCTGAACACCCACGTCAACAAAAGTTCCTTTCATGAGATATATTCCCTCCATCCCAAGTTGTTTGTCCAAACCCTATTCTGGAAGGTCTCATCGTTCCACTTTGTAAAGCCAATGAACACAATTTTTATATCTTTACTTTTGATAAGCAGTTTAAATATTTTTTCTAATATGTCATGTTATTTAAAAAGTATGTGCCTTGTGCCCTTTGCATTTATGATAAGTTATAAGATCAAAATTCTACTCTAATACGATGGTGTGCCAGAAATTTTTAAACAAACTACTAAACAGGAAATTTATTTCTTGACTCCCCAAATGCAAGCCCTGACTTCAAAAATTCTGCAAAAATACCTGATATTCAAGTAATGGTTTCACACACTTTGGCTTGCAAGACTCTTCAAGATATTGCTTCGGATCAACAGGTTCCTCGTCCGCCCTAAGAATATGAAAAGACATAAACATAAAACAAAATAAAGAAGGATAAGCAAACTATAACATTATAAGAGGCATAAATTAGAAAGAACAGGACATTGGATAAAGCAATTTGTGATTTCCACTCTTGCATGATCTCCGCAAGTAAAATTTGAATGTCCATGATTGACTATTTAGTACTTTATACCCCAACTTCAGAAGTTATTTTGGCAATTCCCTTTTTTTACAAGTTACCTTTAGATCTTTGCTGTGTGAACATGTACTCATCTGCTCTCACCTTTACTCCATTTTTTTATCGCTAAAAAATGTGGTTTTTTCATTATAGATGAAATAATAAACTAATCTATTGCGTCACACCTTCTTCTTTTATAAGCAAGAATTTTATTATACAAGAATATACGACTAGGTGAAGCCTGAGTACACAGGAATATACAAGAGTAAACACCTAGTTAGGACAAAGAAATATAATGCTTCACACATTTGAATTAACTACTTTATGCTTTCATTTATCCAAGTAATCCATTTGTGGAGAATCATATTCAAGTTATACTGAAGCTAGAATGAGAAGATAGTAAGCGAAGCCTCAATGATAAATGCACATGTAAAATTATAATAATCCATGCGATGCAAGGAAATAATGACCAAAAGAAGGGCAAGGTGAAGGTAAAAGGTTCGAAAGGTGATGCAAGTTGCAACATCAATCTTGGGGAAGAAGAGATTAAGATATCTTGAGGCGGTACTTACATAGAAATATAGGTCAAGTCAAACAAATCAGAGAACTGAGGGGCCGGATCACCTGAGGACACTACAGATGACAAAGGCAACAATCAGCATCTCTTGAATCAACAAAACTATTCAATATAGATAATTCAAGGCCGAAAAACAAATCAGCAAATGGCTCTGCATTGATATGAAATTAAATTAATGCTAAACAAATAGAATTGATATCGAAAAAAAACAAACAAAAGGAAAACTCCTTGTTGTCGTTAACCAACACTAGCAGTTGACAATACAACCCGCTGTCCACATTAACATTAACGAAACCTAATCTCTCGGCACATCTTCTAAAGGGCACAAAATACAGATGATGAACAACCCCTCAGACAGAGGAAACCAGAGCATTTTACGAAAAATAACAAAATCCACCGATAGAATCAATAAGAAAACGTTTGCGGAAATTTTTCGAATCAAATGTCCATTCTTTTATCATCTCTAAATTTACAACTACGAATTTCTGAAAGGCGATCTTTTCTATTTCGCTTTATTTGTTTCTCAAAACCACTTTTTAAAATCCGTAAGAGCTTAGCCATAATATAAAACAAACGGAACCCAGAAAACCTAAAACATGGATTAGCAGACCGAATAAGTACAAAAGATTCTTGAAAATTCAGAAAATTAACAGATCTGACTAGCAAATATAAACCAAAGAGAGCGAGAAGCCTAACCTCAAAGGCCTGGTCTGCGGAGGCATCAACAGAGAGAGGGGGAAGTCGGCAACGACGAGAACAGAACGGTTTAATTGAGCTGGGCTGCTCTAGCTTGTGTAAGCCTGGCTCGTATCTACGGTCCGTGGCTACCAGGACATTCTTACAGATAATCTTTGGGCTGATTTTAGGCCCGATACTGAGTACCTTGACCCATTTAATTTTCTCACGTTCGATGTCCATTATCATACGTTTGTCCGATTGGGATTTTCCAAGACTCTCTGTCTGAAATATTTTCTAAAATTAAGAGGGATATGGATTCAAAATATTGATTTCTAGTATTTAATGCCATCCATTAGCCACGCGAATTTCATACGGAAAAATATTATTTATTTTGTACCTTCCAAATTCCAATCCAAATTAGGTAGAGCGTGAATAGCTAAAGGAAATGTTAAATATATATATAATTTATTTATTTTTAATATAAATTTATAATAGGTTTTATTAAAAAAAAAAAAAAAAAGGTGGCATTGTAGCACATGGTCAGCTCAAAGAACATGTTCATTTAATGAGATGTTTATTACCTTTAATTTTTAAGTTTTGAAATTAATACTTTTTCACAATATGAAGATTAAATTATATATCATCCAAGAATGACATTTAATTTTGTAATCTGCCTCCTTAATTAAGATTCAACCATTAAAATCGTGAATAATTAAGAGTGTTCAACTGGGTTCCGAGCCAATCGGATATCCGGATATATTGGCTCGAAACTCGAGTTTCAAATCTGGGCATACTTTGCTTGGAACCCGGGTTTCAAACTCGGGTTATGATCCGGGCTAAAATCCATATGAATATGAGTTTTTACAATCTGGAAATATGAGTTCCGATCTTCGACCCGATTTTATTTTTATTTTATTTTAAATAAAAGCCTATAGTATTAAATTTTTTTCATGAAAAAAATAATGCTGAAAACTATTTTTTCTTAATCTAAAAAAGCCTATATTCTATTACAATTGTTTTAAGAAAAAATGTTGAAAAGCATATTTTTATATTTAAAAAAATTATTGTCTTTTAAACTAAATGCATCTTTAAAAAAAAAAACAATATTTATCATGTAAAATACATGCAATAATACAATTTACTACATATTAAATTACATTACATTACAAAACACAAAATTATAATATATGAAAATTACAAAATGCTTCAATTGAAAGTTTGAAAATGTCCTCTATCCAGCTGCCTTTGTGTCCATAATGTGTTTACTAATTACATATGCACATCATGAGAAACTGGAAAATCTGAAAAAACAAAATAATTTCTAAGAAATGTCTTACTTTTAAAACTAACAAAATAAGCTCATTAGTTTCTACATTCAATCTCTTGGCTTTCCACTACCTTCTTCCCTTCATGAATAATGGTGACTTCACAAAACCTTGGTGCATTATTCTTTACAAATTCTCCTTTTAAATATTATAATTTAAGTGATGTGAATGATGTACTTTACACATCAAGTTGAGAATATAATAATTCTTTTTTTTTTAAATTAAATGGCAATCATTCGTTTGTGAATAAGTTCGGTTCTAAACTCAACTCATCATTACAACTTTTTCAAATTTCAATACAAAATATAATAAACAATTCAATTTTTTCAAATTCTAAAATAATAATAATATTAAAAAATAATATTCTAACAATATTTTATCATCTCAACTCAACTCACTTCAACATTCAAACACAATCTGAGTGTTATAACTGCAGCAATAGCAATGGTCGGATTCTAATTCTCAATTCTCATTATTATCAAATTAGTTAATTTATTAATATATTGTTGGGAATCCACATTAACATATTGGGTGGCTCATAATTTTCTTGATCACACAAATGTATAAAAAGCAATAAAGGAAAGAGAATCAAATTGCCATTTTTTTTCCCCCAATCTCCTAAAAATAATGATAATTAACTAGTCAAATGCCAAAGTCATAGGTATGCAATTTCTCTTAATTAAGTTCATCTAAAAGTTCGAGAGATATATGCAAGAGAACAGTTCTACACCTTAGCATCATTACACTAAATTAAGAAAATCGTGCTTTGAAACCCCTCGTCATCCAAATCAGAATAATGTAACCTAAAAGCAAAGAGAAAAAACAAGAAAAGTTTAATCATTACACTTTCGATGATCTTTAATTAGCTCCCACAATATGAAACATACTAATCACTTCATTTGATTCATCATTGATACCTTCATATAGTATTGATTATGAATTATCTGTTTGGTTTCATAGTAGACTATACAACAGTAACCCCACGTCCCCACCCTTGATCTTCAAATCCATCTTTATAAACTGGAATATGGATCTCTTATATATGCTTTCAATCTTCTTGTTTTAGAATTTTCAGTTAAAATTTTATGATTTTTCTTTGTCCCACCTCAAAGAAAGAAAGACCCACAAGCTCTGTTTCACCATAAAAAATTTCAGTGGCTCACAGGGATTTAATAAATTTCTGTTGGGGGAGCTCGAAATGAAGTAAAATAAATATCAAAAGGTGAAATTTAACCTATGGATAAAGTACAATTTAATATGTTGTTGTCTCAATGCTCTAATACGCTCACTCCAATATACAAGCATTCCACCAAACCAAAATTGATTAAAGAAAGAGCTACTAAAACAAAAATTATATATACAACAATTATAGAAAAACAATTTCAGGTCCATCACAATTTTTAAAAAAGTGACATTTTCGGCAAGTAGATTGATTGAATAATTGGTATTAGAAATGTTGAAAGATATGTTTGTTCAAACATGCGTACTCATTTTATCCTAACATGTCGTCAAATCACCAAACCAAATAAGTAAAGTCAAACCCATAAATCTTAAACAAAATCAAGTTATTTCAACCAAGAACCGATAGTTCTCCCTAACGCAATTAATGAAAACATATGCAATTGACAAAAAAAGTCTTACTTGCGGTTTTAGATGACGTTACAGTCCCTAAACCTCTCGGTATTGTTGTGTTGTTGTGCCTATGTGAGAGAGAGAGAGTGTTGGCGGTGCAAAGGAGATGATAGAGAGAGAGTGAGAGGTTGAGAGCTGCGGCATAGATTATATGAAGTCCAGAGGAGAAAGGGTTTTGAACACTCGGGTTTCAGGTTTCTGGTTTAAAACTCGGTACTTGGATTTAGTCATTCGGATACCGGCCATGATTAAATTCGAGCTGAAACTCAGTCATTTGGATTTTGGACTGGATCGAAAAAAATTACGATCCTAAGGAACAGTCTTATGAATAATGCTATTTATAACTAGTTTAGCTTGTACAAAATTTACTTCAAATTTTTGTAAAGAGTTAGATTTATTAAAAAGATTTTTTTATTTTTTATTTTTTATGCTGGTTATAACTCCTATTTCAAAAACTCCTGCACGAGATTCACGTTCATAAATTTGTAAAATAATTTTTCTAAAATCATATAGCATTTATCTATTTATTTTTATCCATAAAAATATTTACATAAATTGTATTTTGAATTAAGAATGAAATGATAATTTCGATAAGTGCAGTGATTATAGTACACGGAAAGTCATGGTCCAGCTTGTCAACTACTACTCAGCATGACCACACAGCGCACCTACCCAAAATAGCCACCCTGCTGACGTGGAAAATATACAGGTAATTAAAAACCAAACGTTAAAACGACCAAAAATTCAGACCTGGACATGGACCTAGACGGACAGCTGAGGATTTTGTCGGATTCCATTTCCCGTCTCAGACAGGATCCTTTTTATTGTCCTCTAATCTAGTAGTCATTCTCACTGACACGTCACTACGACATTTCTCCGTTTGGCATCCGAGAATGGTGTTTGAGATTCCACGCATTTGTATTCTTTATATTGGTTAACTTTCTCCCAGAAACCAAACAGACCCCTCGGTCCTGAATTTGGGTTTATTTTGTGTTCACTCATCTGTCTTCCACCCATTTATAGCTTCCATTTTCAGCTTCCCTGCCAAAGTCTCTGCTCCCCTCTCTCTCCCACACTCTGATTCTCTCTTCCCTCTGTAAACGAGGTTCGTGTAGATCCGTGCCGTTAGTGATTTTGTTTGTTGTTTGATTTAAAGATATCTGTTACCTTTGTTTATTTGAAATCAGACTCCATGGAAATTGATTTTCGTCTCAGAAGTTTCCTGACTGATCTAGATCCTTCTTGTTCTTGAATAGTTCGAATCATTTCTTCAAAATTTGTTATATTGCAAGTTTTGCTCGGTTTTTTCTGGATATATGCAAGTGTATATGGGTTTATTTGTCTGTGCTCGTGCCTCTTGTGGTATCTATTTCCCCCATTTTGTACACAGTGAATGCTTGCTTTTTACTCTTTAAATTTTGTGGATGCTTGGAAAAATGAATAATCACAAAATGAAAGGGAAAAAATTTGCGGCAGTGTTTTGGGTAGCTCGTAGGAGACAGGTTTTAGGAATAGCGATGCTGAGCAAACAGCTCCAAATCAGTGAATTATAGCAGTTTCTCTGTTTAAGCACTAGTAAATTTTGTGTGTTGGTACTGGAAACCAATTAAGTGGTGTCTTTTATTAGATTATTCTTTGAAAATACTGCTGAACAGGCAATGTTTTGAGAGTTCGAAAAGTTTTTTTCTTTTTATATATTGTTTAAAAAATCGATATGGTTTAGAATGAGTTCCCCCCTAATTTCTGGCTGCTTCGAATTCCAATTTCAAAATTAATTTCATTGAAGGTAACATGTTTCAAAACCGTAGTCCAAACAGGCCGTAGATTTATCTGTTAAAGTCGTTGATTTCTATCCATTGTTCGACGATACTAGCTGTTCTGTTGGAAACTGGTTAATATTAATTTACTTGTATTTTATTTGCTAGTCTATTGCTTGGGGTAGCTCTGGATTTTAGAAAATATGAGGCTAATGAAAATGCTCGCTGTTAATTTACTTTAAAAAAAAAATGTAACGAAATGCTTAAAAGATGCTTTCAATTCTTCTCCATTTTCAGTCTCTTCTTTCCCTCATTTCTATTAGAGATCCAAGTGGAGGCAGAAGCTTTTATGGTGCTTCAAAAAATAACATAAAAAAGAGTTCCACATTTTGCCATATAATTTGGACTGCTATTAATCAGGCCTTTCGTTTTAGTTTATTCCACATTTTGCCATTTTCCTCGTGCAGGTTTATAAGAGATGGCTGAGGAGGATATTCAACCTCTTGTCTGTGACAATGGAACTGGAATGGTCAAGGTTAGTGAATTATTCTTATGTAGTTTAATGAGTTCTTTATTTTTTCCCTACATGTAATCTAATAAGGGTTTTTTGGTTGAATATTGTGTCATTAACTGTATTGCAAACTTTTGCTTTGACAACACAAATATCTGTTTACTGCCTCCTGGGGTGTGCAGGCTGGGTTTGCTGGTGATGATGCTCCAAGGGCAGTGTTCCCAAGTATTGTTGGGCGACCTCGCCATACTGGTGTCATGGTTGGAATGGGCCAGAAAGATGCCTATGTCGGTGATGAAGCCCAGTCTAAAAGAGGTATCCTCACCTTGAAGTATCCTATAGAGCATGGCATAGTCAGCAATTGGGATGACATGGAGAAGATTTGGCATCACACTTTCTACAACGAGCTTCGTGTTTCCCCTGAAGAGCACCCAGTACTTCTTACTGAGGCACCACTCAACCCTAAGGCCAACAGGGAAAAGATGACCCAGATCATGTTTGAGACTTTCAATGTGCCTGCTATGTATGTTGCTATCCAGGCTGTTCTGTCCCTTTATGCCAGTGGGCGTACAACAGGTTAGCATTGATAGTAACTTGAAAAAGTTGGGAAGCCAGAATGAAGTTTGATTGGAATCTGTCCCTCTTCTCTAAAAAAATGTTTGATTGGAATAAGAGAAGGGAGCGGAGATTAAGATAAACATTTTTTAAAGATTGAAATATATTGATGTCATATGAGACCTTAAATTTAGAAACGATGTCAGAGATTCTGACACAGAACTAGGAGGTGAAATGTTGCACAATATGTGTTGAATTTAGATTTCATTGTTAGTCTGGACTATAATTGATTACCGTTTTGGGAGATACTTAAGAGTTATTTTCTTACAGAGTTTGTGATTTTTTTTGTTCTTTTCAATTCTCTATTCATACTTGTTTGTACACTCACTGGATAGGTATTGTCTTGGATTCTGGTGATGGTGTGAGCCACACGGTGCCCATATATGAAGGATATGCACTCCCCCATGCAATTCTTCGGTTGGACCTTGCCGGTCGTGATCTAACTGATGCCTTGATGAAAATCCTCACTGAGAGAGGGTACTCTTTCACCACCACTGCTGAACGTGAAATTGTACGTGACATAAAGGAGAAACTTGCTTATGTTGCTGTGGATTTTGAGCAAGAGTTGGAGACTGCAAAGAGCAGCTCTGCAATTGAGAAGAGCTATGAGTTACCCGATGGACAGGTTATTACAATTGGAGCTGAGAGGTTCCGTTGCCCAGAAGTACTCTTCCAGCCATCTCTCATTGGTATGGAAGCTCCCGGAATCCATGAGACTACTTTCAACTCCATCATGAAGTGCGACGTTGATATCAGGAAAGACTTATATGGAAATATCGTGCTTAGTGGTGGGTCAACTATGTTTGCTGGCATTGCTGATCGGATGAGCAAGGAAATTTCAGCTCTTGCTCCCAGCAGCATGAAAATCAAGGTGGTTGCACCTCCTGAGAGAAAGTACAGTGTCTGGATTGGAGGATCGATCCTGGCATCTCTTAGTACCTTCCAACAGGTAATTACCATGCTCTCACTTTTTTGCTCTTCGAAAAGAACTGTTGAAGGCTTTCTAATTCTTCATTTCTTATGGACGATTCTCCATTTGATTTTCTGGTGGGTGGACTGGAATGTGTGTGTTTGTGGACTTGCTTGATTGTTTTGTTGATTTATTTCTATTCATATGTTTCAGATGTGGATATCCAAGGGTGAATATGATGAATCTGGTCCGGCTATCGTCCACCGAAAGTGCTTCTGAGTTTGCGAGGAAGCGATTGGTGGCGAATCAAGAATCAAGAGTCTTCTTCACTTTAGACTTGTATCACATGTCAGTTAAGTTTAGTTTATTTTAGAAGCTCTAGTTTTATTGGTAGAGAAGAGATATTAGTGTATTGGATGTTTGGGGTTGTAAGCTATAAACTGTCTCAGTAAGTCAAAGAAGCCAACATACTATTGGCAGTGATTGACTAGGCTTGGAACCTTAGCTGGTAGCTGTCTTGTTTGCTTTGGTCCATCATTTTTCTTCTTTCCGCAATGAACTGAGGTGCCTTCCTTGAGTAAAAGACGGGTTATTTTTATCATCTTTTTTTTTCCATGCCGATATTTTTATGTCATCTGTAGTCTTTTCTTGCTCATAAAAAAAGAAAAAAAAATATGTATTTGAGTAGTGCTACTTATACTTTTATTTATAATTTCACTTATGATATTCATTTTATTAGTTTTCTTTTGAATTTTAAATTTCATGATTTGCGGAATATTAATAAATAACATGTGGAGAAGTAAGTTTTTTATAAATTTTTTTAAAGTACATTTAGCATTTTTTAAATGTGAATTAATGATTTTTTTCTACTTCATTAGACTGCTCGACTAATTTAGCTAATAACCATACCAAAAAAAAAAAAAAATTCTAAGGGGAGGTTTGGATTAAAAAAAGGCTTTCAACTCATTTTATTCATTCTCTTCTAATTATTATAGGTTTTTTAACATAAAATATAATAAATAATTTAATTTTTTTAAAATTTAAAATAATAATAATATTTTATTTAACTTTAAATTTTTATCTTAAATCATTTCATCTTAACTTACTCTCCAAACTTTTCCTTAAGCACCAATTTATCCCGGGCTTGTTTGTTTTATCAGAAAATTGTGAAAACAATTGGACAGTGCGAGTCTGATTGTCATAGTAATGGGCCTCACACCTAATTAAAGCCCAATCAAACTCTTTAATAATAAGCGGGAAAATTATAACTCAAAATTAAAGTGCCCGCGCAGGTTCTAGTGAGAGAGAGAGACCTAACCTAAGTCCAACCCCCTCATTGGAAAAGAAAGAAACTATGATGAGAGGCACAGGCGGCCGCCGGCGCCGTCCGAAGGAGTCCTTCAACCCGGCGCCTACACCGACACCACTGGAACATCTCCGCCAATTTGGACGAGATTCCGATGCCAGTTTCGCCAGCAGCCGTCCCTCTTCCTCCGTCGGCATTGGCCGCGCGGCCACCTTCGAGCTCTACAAGGAGCGCTCCATCCAACAATCTGCCATCTCCACTATCAACTCCTACGTCTCCTCTCATTCCGCCCCACCCCTTAGAACCCCCTTGCCCTCCGCCAAAGAAATCACCAACACCCTCCATTTCCTTCTCTCTCGCCTCGACTTCCCTTCCTCCAAACTCGACGAAGACCTCCCCTTTTTTCTCAAATCCCTCAATTACCCATTCAAATTCAATAAATCCATCCTCAAGTCACCTGGTACTCCGCACCAGTGGCCCGCTTTTCTCGCCTTGATCCACTGGCTCGTCCAGATTGCCCTCTTCAACGATCATCTCTCTACTTTCTCGCCTTCATCGCCCGACAGAGACAACGATGAGATGAAGGCGTACGTCCTGGAGAGTTACTTGCATTACATACGCGGCGATGACGATGCAGTGGACGCTTTGGATGGTATTTTTGTGGAGAAATTGGAGAGGAAGAAGGAGGATTTGAGGGAGAATGTCGGGGTTTTGGGCGCCAATGTGGGGGAGTTGGAGGCGAAGGCGGAGGCCTTGCGGTCGGGGCCTTCTCAGAAGGAGGTGCTTGAGAAGGAAAAGAGGCTCTTGGAGGAAGACGTGAACAAGTTCCACACAATAATCTCGGAGTTCTCAGATAGGATGGCAGCGACGGAGAAGATGTTGGAGGAGAAAGAGCGGGAATTGGAGGCTAAGGTGGAGGAGAGGAAGAGGATTTGTGAAGAGAATGAAGAGTTGAAGAGGAGGGTAGACACGCAGACGATGAATGCAAGGGACGTGGAGAGGATGAGGAGGGAGTTGCAGGCCCTGGAGAGGGATGTTGGTGAGGTGGAGCTGGCCCGGAACACGTGGGACGAGAAGTCCTGGGATCTTGATGCCACGCTCGGCCACAAGTTTAAGGAGCTTGAGGCGCTTGCCATTGAATGCAACCAGGCTATGAGGAGGTTATTTTTTCCCTCACTTTTTGTCTATCTATCGATTGAAACTTTCTATGCGTGTGCGCAAGAGCATGTTCATATGCAATTAAATTGATTATACTGCTTATCATTTATAATCAACTCAATGCTATTAGTTCTGGTTTTTTGGTTGTTTTATCGTACCCTAACTAATCAGGATCTAATGTACAATGTTTAGTTCATGCCATGATTGATGTCTAATAAACCTAATCACTTACTAAAAAAAAATACCTATAAAAAAATTATTGATGTCTAATAAACCATCTGTACAAGCTTCGCAAGCTGGGCTTCCTATAGGATGGAAGTATACGCCTAGTATTTCAAACATTTAGGCTTCTTTTGCCATCAAGTGAATAACTAACTTTTGTACTGGTGTTAGTTAGAATAATATTTAAAGAGTAATGCTACATACAGTCGTGGAATGCACAAACGTCGTGCAGTCGTTTTAAAAAATAGTAGAATTTACTATTAAAAAATTAATTTCTTTTCATGTGGGTCCTATATTTATTCATTTTTTTGAAAGCGACTGCACGGCGCTTGCACACTCACGATTGCAAGTATCATTTCTCGTATTCAAATGCTCCAATCTTTCTTATACAGTTTGTCAATATAGATCTTTGTGATTATTTCTGCCTAATTTTGATTAACCACCACCAAGCTTTAGCAGATACTTAACTGTTTCTGTACATTGAAAGCAGTGGATTGCCATTGGCTCACATAATTTGTTTTAAATGTTTATACACACACACACACACACACACACTCATTCACTCGGTTTTGAATACACTATCTCACTCTTTATGCCACACATGGTTGAAGAGGTGCTATTTGAGCTCGAGATGTTTTGTAGAATCATGAACTACTGCTCAAATTGTGCGTTTCATACTTATCCCAATTAAGCTAATCAGTGAATATTTATGATGTGGAGCTCTAAACACCTGAGAGAGTTTGCTAGTGCAGTTATCATTTCTTTCTCTTCTTGTTATTAATTTTATTGCTACCTCCTGCAAACTCCCACTAGGTACGGTGGTGTGATTATAACTGCTCTTTTTGGGGTGCTTTTAGGTTAAAGCTTAGTAATGATTTTCAGTACGTCTTGAATGCCAAAGGGTCTACACCTTCTGAAATAATGGGTATTGATTACAAATCAAAACTAAAGCCTGCACTTGATTCCCATGCCGATGACATACAGAAGAGTTCTATGGCAAAATTGGAAGAATTGATTTTCCTTCAGCAACATTCTAAGGAAAATGTGGCTAAGATTGAAGGAAAAAGAAGCCATATAGTGGCACTTCAGTCCCGCATTGATGAAGTAAGTGCGGACTTGGTCTTTGCTCTATGATACTGATGAGTTTATACCTTGAAATAATTTACTTTACTTCTTACCAAGTGATCACAAAAAAGTGTTAGAAGTGGTCTCCTGAGTAGCCCCCCATACCTGGAAATTTGATCTTTGAAGTTCTGGAAAGAATAGTCCTATTTGCACAACCCATCAGACAATGTCACAATGGAGAGACTGGTGATTGCTGCCAATAATAAGTCAAATAAATAACTTAATTTAGAATTAGGAACCATGTTATGAAACCAGTGAAAATATTATTTTTACATGATTACCCGCCAAATGAAGGGAAATAATAATGGGAATCAAGGTTGCCTTTTTTGGGCTGTTTAAAATTAAAAGAACTCCTTTTTCAAGGTGTTGTCTACCTCTGGAAAAAACTTTCCTGGGATTCCTTTATGCGCTAAAAAACCTCAGCATTGCCTTTCTAGTCATAATCACCCTCCTTTTCATTTTCATTTTATTTTCTTCCTCTCCTTCTTGAACTTCGTACTCTTTGTTCAAGTTTCATAGAGGAACTGGAAATGAATTATATTCTAAATATCTATATTTTGATTTTCTTATTTTGTTACTTCAATAATTTGACTTTTAGTTGGAAGCTCAACTGAACCTGCTGAAGAAAGAAATAGAGGACTACACTTATAGATGCGCAGCAGAAGCTAAGAAGATGATGGAAGAAGTTCAAAGCGAGACTCATAACCTAGATGTTGTGGACAGAGAAGCGGCAGAGGTTCTGAAGGTATTGCCTTCTTTCTTGCCTAGCCAAACAGCTAGCTCGCTCGATACATTACTTGGCATGATTTTGAAAAATCTGAACAAAGAGAATTTGTGAGGAAAAAGTTTTTGTTTTTCGTGAGGCAGAGATTTTTGTCGTAAGCAGGTAGTTTTATTCTTTTGATATTATTAGTTCAAAAGCCTCTAAAACCAGTTTTGATCAAGGAGAAGAGTAGACTCTCAGAGCACTGGATGCGTCTTAATTAACCATACTTTCATATGAATCATTTGCAGACCTCCGAGCTGAGGTTGCAAGACGCAATCAGACAAAGTGAAGAAGACATTCAGATGCATGCTTATGAACTATTTAGATTGGTTGATTCAGTCTCAAGATACAAAGAATATGTGGAGTCCAAAATTTCAGAAATGAAGAGCAATCTGGCAGAAGCTGCTGTTACTATATCGGATGCTTACAAGGGCTCCTTACCTGCGCAATTTGCAAGTGTGTTGAATGCAAATCGAAGTTGAGAAAAACAATGTGTGCAGCAACTTCAACTTCCACTTTGTTGCTGCTTACTGCCTTAAATTTTATAACTGGTGTAAATGTTGTAAGTCTGAATTAAATCTGTTTGTTAGAAAACTGTGATTTCAAACTGATGTTGTACATAATAGTAAGACAGAGACTACCTGGTTTTTCTTTGTGTTTGGATCCATGGGATATTCGAACCCCCCACTTTAAAGCCCAATGGTCCGTAAACCAGGGTAGATGCCAGTTCGCACACAGGTCTTATGTATTACTTTCTACATGCAATTTTTTATTTTATTTTTTTTATTTTAACTTGAAATATCTTGACTTGTTATCTCGCAAATAAGCATAATTACGTAAAAATAAAATTGAACTCAATCTCATAAGTTATTGCAAACATAAACTATAGAATAATATTGGCGACAGAGAATTGAACTCTACCAGATCAGTAGTGGTTTGATAGTTTAAATGATTTGTAAATAGTAAAATAAAATTTAAATTATTTATTATATTTTATATTAGAATTTAAAAAAATTATTTTGAAATTTAAAAAAGTTGAATTGTTTATTATATTTTATGTGAAAATTTAAAAAAATTATAATGATAAAATGAGATGAGTTAAAATAGAATTTGAATTCAAACACAAATATGATAAATTGAATAAAATATTATTAAAATATTATTATTTTGATATTTAAAAAAATTAAATAATTTATTATATTTTATAAGAAAACTTTTATAATAATAACATAAGTTGAATTGGAGTGAGATAGTTTCTATACCGCACGCAACATCTCCACTTGTCGCACCCTACGAGCTTTACCACTGGATCATGGAAAGCAGCGCAGGTGCGCGTCAACAACACACGTAGAGGGCTACACACCGAATGAAAGACGGCATCAGCTCTACGTTACGAGCAAAGGCCCATATTTTTCGGCTACTCGAAGTTATCGGAGTTTGTTTGCCGTAGTTCTGATTTCCGAAATGCCCTTACTACTATGTACTCTTCTCAGCGCAGCTCCTCTAGAGAGAGGGACTGCCTAATGGTGAAATGGGTACTTGCTCTAGTTCCAGATAAGTTCCTTTTTACTATTATCGAACTGTTTCTATTAATTTACCATTCGGTTTTCCCGGTAAATTCTGAATGGGTTTTTGGGTGTCATCCAATTGAATTAATTGTTGGGTTCTGAGTTGAATTCATTACTTGCATGCAATTTTGGTTGTTTGCTGGTTAAATCTTCCCAGATCCTCTAATTTTATAGGCAATCTAAGAGCGTGATATTCTTTAAATTATAAAATCCACAGGGATCAAGTTCTTTAAATATGTTTCTAGTCATAGCTGCAGTGAACTCCTTTTTGTGTCGGTTAAAGTCCAGAGCTGGGTTTGATTCGTCTGGTCTCTATGCATTGCACTTCAAAGCTGTGTTATGAAAGAAGAAATACAGTTATGAACTTTAGAGGGTAACTTACACGGGTTTAATTTCACACCTTTTTGTGTGTCCGACTATGGAAGGGAAGCCATCATCAGGTGGTCATTTGATGCCGGGTGGGCCATAAGGTTGTGTAGATTTGCAAGGACCAAGGCAGCTTCGTCGTGAACAAAACCCGTGTCTAGATCAGCAAGAGTCTTCAGTTCAACCACAATTACAAGAAGGTTTCCCTCTTCAGTTACTAAACTTGCTAAAACACGATCAACCTGGCTATTATGTTGATCATAATAAGCGTGAGAGAGGGAAAAACTCGGGAAGTGATGATGATGAGATGAATTGTGTGGAAGAAGGCGTTGATGGGCATGATGGTAAAGGGAAGAAAGGGTCCCCATGGCACCGTATGAAATGGACGGAGAAAATGGTGAAACTTTTGATCACCATTGTATCCTACATTGGGGAGGATGCTTCCTCTGGTTGTATCACCAGTGGGAGAAGGAAGTCTTCACTTTTGCTGAAGAAAGGGAAATGGATGTGTGTCTCAGAGGTCATGGCTGAGAGGGGTCATCATATATCTCCTCAGCAATGTGAGGACAAGTTTAATGATCTGAACAAGAGGTATAAGAAGCTTAATGATATTCTGGGCAGAGGCACTTCTTGCAAGGTTGTTGAGAACCCAAATATTTTGGATGTGATGGATTTACCAATGAAGGCAAAGGAGGATGTGAGGAAGATTTTAAGCTCAAAACATCTGTTCTATGAAGAGATGTGTTCTTATCACAATGGGAATCGATTATATCTTCCTCATTATCCGGATGTGCAGTGGTCTTTGCAATTAGCTCTTGGAACTAAAGACGGTTGTGAGCCTCATGACTTGATGCCAAAAAGAGCTGATGACTTTGATGAAGAAGATCAAGATGCTGGAGCTGATGATCAGGATGAGGAAAATGGTGAAATGTATGCTGGCTTTCATGAGGTCCCTGCAAAGAGGTTGAAACGAAGCAAAAAAGCTGAAGAGTCGAGTTTTTCTAATCCTTTGAATTTTTTGGGTCATAACAGAGGTTTAGGTTTTCATCTCAAAAAAGATTATACAGCTTTGAACCATGTTTACTCTGAGAGTGGCAAGGCAAATGAGTTGAGGGAGCAGTGGATGACGCTTCGCTCACTACAGTTGGAAGAGCAGGAGTTGCAGATTAAGGCTCAGATGCTTGAGTTGGAAAAGCAACATTTTGAATGGCATAGGATGAGCTGGAAACATGACAGAGAGTTGGAAAAGCTGAGGCTGGAAAATGAATCCATGAAGCTTGAAAATGAGCACATGGCATTAGAACTTAACCGCAAGAAAATGTTAATTGATTAGAGCTGAATTGACACAAAGTCCATGGATCTACCTGTGGTTTATGATATTGCATCAAGTTCTATTAAATTATAGCAAGAGTTTACTATATTCTTGGTGTATCTTGGCTCTTAGTTATTTTTATAATGCAAAAGTCATAGGTCGTTATTCCTCTCTTTCTTCATCAGTTCGGATTACTTGGTTTTCCAGATAGTCTATTTTCCTTAAATCTATCTGAAGCCATTTTAGTCATGAGATGGTGTACACCGCAGCAAGCTAACATGACAACGCTTTCTTCATCAGTTCGGATTACTTGGTTTTCCAGATAGTCTATTTTCCTTAAATCTATCTGAAGCCAGTTTAGTCATGAGATGGTGTGCACCAAAGCAGGCTAACGTGACAATGCTTTTTGACGATGATATGGAAAAAACTTGGTGATTAAGTTATTATAGTAGAAGGTATAGTTTATTAAAATTGTGTCAAGTGTAATTAATTAACTTTTATCTTGCCTTCTAATTGTAGAGAAACTGTGGTTTTGTTTTTGTACAAATAAATCATCATGCATATTTGTGCTTTATTTCCTTTTTCACTGCAACAAGCTCTTTGTGCATTTGCTATGCATGATCGTGTTTATATGGGCTTGTGGTCTTGAACTCTTAGGTGATAACTTTGTCAGAAAAGTTTATGGAAAATTTAATTAAACAGAACATCCACCAAATCTTCCATATTCTCTGCCTGACCTTGGCTGGGGAGCTGAAATATTCCTGTTTGATTTTACTTTTACCTAGTTTCAAGTCAGGAGAATTATTGTCTTTGGTTCTGTTTGCAGCAGTTGTTGCTTGGGCTTGAATACAAGAGGTGAAGTTTTTTCTTTTATTTCTCACTTCGGTGTTGTGGTGTGGCCACTTTGAATGTACTTCAGCTATAAATTCAGGGAAACTATTGCTAATAATATGAGGAAATTCCATAATGAAAATTTCTAGGTGTGAAATAGCTATACTTGATGAATATAACAGTTCTTGTCTTCTAGATGTAAGTGACATTAATCTAGTTCAAGGGCCAAAAAACAGATTAAACAAATAGGGAGACCCTTAGTGACATGAGGGGAATATTCTGGTAGCCAGGAAAAGTTTCATTTGTGAAAAAAGAAATAAGGATTAAGATTCCCTTAAATTCTAACCCGAGTTTGAGGGTCTCAAGTGAGAGAAACACATGAAGTGCGTTGTACAATATTTTTTTAGCAAGAGATGTATAATTGTATCTTTTGTGTGAGTTTTCGAACAATATTAAATACTCAATAAATACTGTAAAATTCATTTATATGTTTCCCTCCCACTTGTGACTGTCAAATTTAGAATAAAAGTTATCCGTTTGATTAATAAAACAAACAGCTGGAGCTTTTAATAATGTGTTTGATTTGTACGACTCATTGGCAACTGCTAAATATACAAACAAGTCAACCGATGGCAACCGTTGGTTGGCCTCCTCAAATCATTCTTGGCCACAAACCCCTCTTTATAAACCATCGTACACACACGAAACATACCCCATGTTTCTCACATCATTTTTCTTCTCCGTCTTCTTCGACCATTCTATCTATAATAATAGAGCTAGCCAGAGGGAGAGAGAAAGGAAGGTTCTTGTTGGTTCTTGAGCACTACACATGGGTAATTGTGGTAGTTTGCCGAAAACCAAGGGTGGCATTGATGTCTCGGTTCTGGCATCTGAGCCAACTACAACTAAGAAGTTGGTGGAAACCAAAGAGGAGAAGGAGGAGGAGGTGAAGGTTCAGCAAGAAGAGAAGAAGATTGATGGAAATGTTGGAGGGCAGAACGCTGGCGGTGGGAAGTCCGGTGATGAGAACGGGGCCCTGGCCGTTGGCTCCTTGCTCAATGAGGTACTCTCAATTTTGTTTGTGATGATTATTGATCAATTTCATTCCTTTTTATTTATCTTTCAATTAATCACATTGGCAGACTAAAGAAAAGAAAGAGGCAAAAGAGATTGAGAAGAACGGCGAAATGTCATCAGAGCCGAAAGAAGAGAAGACAAGTATTGGGGAGGTAAAGGGCGAACCAGAGAAAACACCAGCAGCTGCCGCAGATGCAGAAGGCAAAGAAAACAATAAATCTGAGAAGAAAACCGCAGATAAAGAGGTGAAGGGTGAAGTACAAGAGCAAGAACCTGAAGCTGCAGCAGATGCAAAACACGAAGAAGACAAGAAATGTGAGAAGGGGAATATTGCAGCTAAGGAGGTGAAGGATGAACCAGAGAAAGCACTGAAGATCATGACTCTGGATAAGGAGGCTAAGGGTGAACCAGAAAAAGCACCTGAAGCTGCAACATATGCCAATAACAAAGAAGAAAAAATATATGAGAAGAATAGTACCGGAGATAAGGAGATAGAGGGTGAACCAGAGAAAGCACTGCAGAAGACCGCAGATAAGGAGGTAAAGGTTGAAGTAGAGAAAGAACCAAAGAAGACCCCAGATAATGAGATGAAGGGTGAATCAGAGAAAGCACCTGAACCTGCAGCAAATGCCATAAACAAAGAAGGCAATAAATATGGGATGAATACAGTAAATAAGGAGGTAAAAGGGTGAACCGGAGAAAGCACCGAAGAAGGCCGCAGACAAGGAGATAAGAGGGATAACCAGGGAAGGCATCTGAAACTAGCCAGCTGCAACACACGATGCAAAAGAACCCCATAAAAAAAAAAAAAAAAAAAAAGGACAAGAAACGTGAGATCGATCGAAGAAGATAGGAGATAAGTGAGAACCTGCAATGTGATCGATCGAGTCATGGATGCTGCATGTAATTTAATTAAATAGTAATAATAATAGTAGAAGAAAATGAAACTTTTGTTGTTTCCGTTTTGTTCCGAAGAGATCAAAACATTTGGGTCGGCTAGGGAAATCGAGTCTAGCATGAATTTGTGGTGCATGGTTTCATTATTTTCTAGGAGATCAATAATATTATTTTACAAAGGAATTTTTCTGTATTTCTGTATCAACTAGCACTCATGCAATCTTAAAAAAATAGACCCGATTAAATTTCACCTCTGATCTTCATCGCTTCAAAACATCATATATAGCATGATTGCAGGGTGATGAATCAATATAATACTAAATTAAATTAAAATAGAACTACTTGTTTATTATATATATATATATAGCTAGCTCATCTTAATATGCAAGTTTTTTTTATGCAATACTGTTACACAACCTTTCGAAACTCCACACATCACATTTTTTTTAAAATTTAAAATTTTTTTGAGTTTATTCTTTTTAAATTAATTCAATTCTTCTATTCATTATTCATATATTAAATATTTGATAAAAGAAAAAAATAATCAAAATTAAGGAGTACGGAGATTATATGAATAGTAAGAAGTTGTGTAGATTTTTATTTTTATTTTTATTTTTCCAACAATACTATTGGTGTGAATAGTAAGAGGTTGTGTAGATTTTTATTTTTATTTTTTATTTTCCAACAGTGCTATTCTATCGGAGCAAAGCTTTGACCTTTTATTTGGAAACTAAATATTTTTACAGCAAATATATATTTAACCACTCACACAAAAAAGATGTATAAAAACTATTTTGGCAATCAATGTTCAAAAGAAACCTCAATAATATTGTAGTGCCCCCCTTTCACGGCAATCGACTTGACAAATTGGAAGCATATATTATTAATATTGAACGAGTCAAAAAAAAAATCAAATACCGGTAGAAATTAAAGGGCCACGAAATTAAGCAATTAATTTCCTATATTTTTTTAAAATAAAATTACCCCCTTTACATAATAATAATATCACATTATATAGGGGAGAAACAATTCAATTAAGGAAAATAATAATATGTTATTGCTCCCTCATTTTGATCGCTTATATATTTAATTTTTTTTATAAAAATATTTTATTTAATGGTTAAAAAAATGATTATTAGTATATTTATATTTTATTTTTATTTTTTTTAAAGATATTTAAAGATGTTTAGAAAATGTGAAAAATAAATAAAAAGTAGGATTTAACGAGCGGCATACCCAGCAGTACACTTTAATTAATTTACAGTTATAATTATCTTTTATGGGAAATAAATAGCTCAGTCCGAATTAGTCATTTTTTATTTTATTGGTCTAAAAGATTGATGATACCTTAGATTTACTCTATAATAAATTCATCTTTACAATCTAAAATACTACTTACCATATTAAGGTTAATATATCAGTTGTTGGTTATTTTTATGGTATTTTTTTGTGGGTAAAGAATTTCTTTTGAAAGATTAATCATTCACCAATAACAAAAGGAAAATGAGACGACGTGGCATCCTAATGACAAGTTGAAAGGGTACTCCAATTAATTTGATTAAAGCAATTAGTGGTAATTAATTACTGTAAATTGGAGCATGAACTATGAAGAACTGGAACTTCCCAGGTCATTATAAAAACAACTCAATTAGCAAAAAAAACCCTAGAAACCTAGTAATGCACAAAACGTGACTTAGCACTTGTTTGGATTCGAAACTCACATCAATTCATTTTATCTTATTATTATAATTTTTTAAATTTACACACAAAATATAATAAACAATTCAATTTTTTTAAATTTTAAAATAATAATTATATTAAAAATAATATTTTAATAATATTTTATTCAACTCATTTAAAACCATCTCAACTCATCTTTAAATCTAAATGGAACCTTAATTAAGCCCATTGATAATCATATTTCTTGTACAATACCCACTTAAGATTGGAGCACTCCCAATGAATTTTGTAAAACCCATTTAATTTTATGTAAAATTTGAAGATAAATAGCTCAAAACTACCTACAATGGATCTTGAATTTTTAAATCTATTTTCTATTTTGTTATAATGTTCAGTTATATGTAACGTGAACTTTACATAAATATAAAAATATTTTATTTATTTTTTCTTTTTTGATATACTTCATCTCCCACAATAATTTATCTTTCCTTATATTTTTTTCCAGCAAACTATTAAGTAATATAACATTTAAATGATATAAAAATAAATAAATAAATTGATATAATTATAAAAGTTAATATATAAAATAAAATAAATATATTTTAAAAGGTAGGATACATGAACCTGCATAGGGAGTGCTCACGCATGTACAGTAATGAACAAAGTGGGTTTTCTTTTCTCTTCCTCATTCGCCTTTTGTAGAAATGTTTTTGTATTTGTCACGTTGCTAGCTGCAGATCATACGTACGTCTCTCTCACGTCAATCAACTTCATGAATATCAGAACAATCACTTAATTAAAATAAATAAATAAAAATCCTTAAAATAGGATAGTACTTCTGGAAAGATTCAATTCATGACCTTGAAGATAAATAACAATAACAATATATAATATAATCAGAAAAAGTGAGATAAAAAAATTAAAAATACAAAAATGGAGAGGCGCCTAATATTTCATGATCATCATGTGATAAATTAGTCCCATGCATGCAACAATCTTAATTTATTTCACATTAAATGACTGAAATATTTACACATCAAGTACATGATTTACGTTAAAATATGAATATTTAAGTGATAAATATCGAAGTATGACAAAATACCAAACATTTCTTTTAAAATGAGGGACGCCCGCTATATAAGATGACAATAAATTTTATAAAATTAAACTTATAAATTGACATAATTTTATGTAATACGTTAAGTATATTTTATAATTATAAAAGTAACTTAATAATTTACAATTTGATATATTAAGTTAGGTCTATTTCCATATACGAGGTGTTGGAGATCACTCATTTAATTGCATGAAAACGAAGTACATATGCCAACTCGTAGAAAGAAATTACAAAATAATTCGTTGTTGTTCAATTAGCCACAAATAATTCGCTGCTGTGGGGTTTCCGCATTGTACGTCCAGGATCAGGGGGATATATATATATATATATATGGAAAATCTATATATTATTTTAATTATCTCACTTTCATCTTATTAAGTATGATAAACATATTATCACTATTAAATAATTATTTATTATATATTTTTTTATAATTTAATAATAATAAATATGTCACATATTATTTAATATGATTCAAATTAGAAGAATGTAATATATAGTATTACTATATATAAGATGTCTCAACATGATATGAACGTGTGTACGTGCTAGCTAGGAAGTACGTATGCATGAA
Organism: Juglans regia; assembly: GCF_001411555.2. Classification (NCBI taxonomy): domain Eukaryota; kingdom Viridiplantae; phylum Streptophyta; class Magnoliopsida; order Fagales; family Juglandaceae; genus Juglans; species Juglans regia. Next base: position 26,579,942 of record NC_049916.1, on the reverse strand, counting down.
TATATTGGATTTCTTTTTAGCTGTCAGCTGTGTATGTATTTGCAATGCATAAATATATAATTATTTATTGTGAAATTTATTATAATTATTAAAGAGCTCAAAATAAAATATAAAAAAATCTCGTAAAAATAAATAAACAATATGACATGATTTATATATTTTAAAATATTAAAATTATTTTTATAATTTAAAGTATGTTTTTTTTATGTTAACAGATGCAAGAGACTTAGAATTATTTTATTTTATTGTGGACACTTACGTATTAACACGTAAAAAAATAATTTAAGCTAGTTTGGATATATAAAAACAATGTGTTAAATGGAGACAATGAACTCCACCAAGTCTGACCGGCGCACCAAAGCATTTCTCTATATAGAAATCGAAGACACCTCAGTAGACACACGGGGCGTCTCTCTAGTGGGAAAAAACCATAAGCATATGTGATGACGTACGTACGTACGTGAGAAGTGCGTTTTCAAGCTCTTTGCAATAAATTCCCCTCCCCTCCCCCCAACAAATCTTCACACTCCTCGACACCTAGCTAGTTCTCTTCCTTCCACACACTCTCTCTCTCTCTCTCTCTCTCTCTCGCTTTCTTTCTGGACTTGAAAACCCCTACATACCCAAGATCATCTAGTAATTTTCTTTCATCTCTCAAAAACATCTGCTTGCCATTTTGTCTTATTTTGTCTCCAACTCCAACCAACAAGCAAGAAGGTTTCTTTGATCTTCTGCTAGCTAGGAAAAGTTGGTGTTGGGGGCAGGCCAGCCGCAGGGATTGATATAATTTAATTGTGTCGACAGAAATGGAACGCATTTGTGATTTAGTGCATGAGCTGAGGCCAGCCTTGTTAATGGTGTTGGTTCAGCTTTCATTTGCAGGGGTCAATGTGTTCTACAAATTGGCCGCAAACGATGGAATGAGCTTAAGGATTATTGTTGCCTATCGCTTCGTTTTCGCAACAGCTTTTATCGTTCCTCTGGCTCTCGTTTTTGGAAGGTAATATATCTATATATCAATATAATAATAATAATAATAATAATAATAATAATAATAATACTGACTCGTTCGTACATGTTTTTCTTTTGATCTTTCTGATCGATCTCTCTTTATTTCTTCAAAAGCAATCGATGTGATTGTGTTTCATCAGTACCATGCATTCTTGTTTAATGCTCTATGCTGCATGCCAAGTATTATTTTCTTTTCAAAAGCCATCAACAATATGCATGTTTGATTTTTATTTATTCATTTTGTGCTCTTATTATATATATCTTTCCCGTGCACTTCCAAACACTTTCTCTGCATGGGTGTATGCTTTCCATAATGGCGCTAGCTGCTGACAGAGAAGTTTGAGAAGGATCGAACCACATGATTGAAATTTCACAAACTCTAAAAGTGTGTGTGTGTGTGTGTGTGTGTGTGTGTGTATATGGTGTAGATCACCCCCAGTGGAATTAGAGTTTGGGACCTATTTTTGAAAGAGATGGAGAGAAAAAACTTAAATAAGACGGCTACTTTTGAAGAAACCAGACCCCTTGTAATGAAAAATAACAGCAAGAGAATAATAATAGTTGGATGCTTTCATTAAAAAATGGTAAGGATCCGGACGCTAATTAGTACGTACTAATTGAATACGGGTTTTTGCAGGAAAAGTAGGCCAAAGCTGACTTGGGTAGTACTCTTCCAAGCATTTCTTTGTGGGCTATTTGGGTAAGTTGCATGCAATTTCATGTTAATAATATTATTTAGTTGGTTCTGATCTAATTAATTTGCAGCTACTGATTTAGTTATTATATATCAATGGCTTCCTAATTGCATGCAGGGGTTCATTAGCTCAAAATTTATACATTGAGAGCCTAACCTTGACATCAGCAACATTTGCTTCAGCCATGACTAACCTAGTTCCAGCCATTACCTTCATCCTGGCCGTCTCCTTTGGGTCTCTCTCTCTCTCTCTCTCTCTCTCTCTCACACACACACACACACACACATCGTGTGCAATACAACATCAGGCATCCACTTCAGTAAATAAAAAAGTTAAAAAGCTGGCATGCATTATATGATGATCATCTGTTGATCTGAAACATTGAAAAACTAGCTAGTGATCAGAGGTTCATGTGGATCCGGATTTTAAATGGAATATATATATATATATATATAATATATATGCAGGTTGGAGAAGCTGAGTCTAGGGTCGGTATCAGGGAAGGCAAAAGTGTTGGGAACATTAACGGGAATAGGTGGGGCGATGCTCCTCACTTTCTATAAAGGAGCAGAGATCAACGTATGGTGTACTCACGTTAACCTTCTGCATCACGGCGAACGTCAAACCAAACACTTGGCATCCCCAAGATCAGAAAATCGCCTTTTGGGTGGTATTTTGGCTATAGGAAGTTGCTTCTCATACGCCTCCTGGTTAATTATTCAGGTCAGCATCATATATACAACATATTATATTTTATATATATATATATATATCTTTTCTTTTTAATACACCTAACGTTAAGGTTGGATTTGGATACAAAAGTTTTCTCAATTAATTTCAATTTATTTAATCTAATCATTACAATTTTATTAAATTTTCACATAAAATATAATAAACAATTCAATATTTTCAAATCTCAAAAAAATAATAATATTAAAAAATAATATTCTAACAATATTTTATTTAACTTTCAACTTAACTCATTCATCTTAACTCACTATCCAAACTTCTCATAATAGATTCTTCTTGTCTAGCTAGCAATCGAGATTTTTAAAAATATCACTTATAAGGGCTTGTTTGGATATAGAAACAATCTCATTTTATAATTATAACTTTTTTAAATTCTTATATAAAGTATAATAAATAATTTTATTTTTTCAAATCTTAAAACAATAATAATATTAAAAAATAATATTCTAATAATATTTTATTCAACTCATGATCTAAAATCATCTCCTCTTATCTCACTATCCAAACGAGTCATAAGTTACAGCCACAAGTGACCGATATTGTTATAAATACAAAAAGATTTTATAAAAGTAAACTTACATATTATATATTATATCTATTTTATAATAACAATAATTTTACAATCTCACGTATTAAATGAAATAAATTTTTATAAAATTCATTTTACAAAAGCATTTCTCTAAATTATAATTAGCACATGACGTGATCGAAAGACTTTTCTGACTGTAAGTCATAGATATGTGTTATAAAATGATTAAAGAAATTAATCTACGCCAATTAATTAAGTTCCGTTAATCCATCTTTTTCTTCCCATGCCACTTCAAACAAATTACTGATCATTAACTGATCATGATGTCAAAACAGGCAAAAATGAGTGAAACATATCCATGTCACTACTCAAGTACAGCGCTAATGGCTGTGATGGGAACAATCCAAGCTGCTGTTTTTGCTCTATGCACGGAGAGGGATTGGAATCAATGGAAGTTGGGCTGGAACATCAGGCTACTTACAGTGTCTTACTCGGTATATACTTTTTTGATGGAATCTTGTGGTTAATTGCAAGCTACCCATGTCAATTCAAAAACATTAAAAAAAAAAAAAAAAAAAAACTTCTGTCCCATTTCTGGTCTGATCTGAGAATACGTACGTACGTACATATATGTCGATTTCATTTGTTGCAGGGTATCGTAGCTTCTGGGGTTATGGTAACTTTGATAGCATGGTGCGTGCACATGAGAGGTCCTTTATTCGTCTCCATCTTCAGCCCTCTAATGCTTGTTTCAGTTGCCATCATGGGGTCTTTAGTACTGGACGAAAAGCTGCATCTTGGAAGGTACGTCGTACGTCGTCGATCGTCTTTTGGGTTCATTTATTAGCTAGCTAGCTCTACTATCCATATTATTTATTTTGATGATCTTTTGAGTTATGATTTTAATTTGACGTTGTCTTTCAAAACGACATCATGCGCAGCATATTAGGAGCCGTGATGATTGTGTGCGGGTTATACGTGGTGCTGTGGGGGAAAGGCAAAGAGATAAAGAAGATAACTCAGCTAGCACCGGCCTCCAAAAGCTACCGAGAATCTCATCACCATGAATTGACCGATATTAATGTAATCACGTCTCCAAGGGATGACGACGTTGAAAATAACAGCCCTATTAATATTGCAAACATGAAACCCGAGAGCCTGCATCCAAACATCTAATGCGCGCGCGATACCTCCTATATATATATATATATATATATACACATCATGCATGCATGGCAACTCATTGGAAATGGGGCATACATGCATGCATGCATGCATGATCGAAGAAGAAAAAATGAAGAAACGGAGGCCGGGGGGTCGACACGGGGAAGACATGGAGAAACGATGATTAATTAATGTTATAGGATTCAGATTTTTTCTTTTTTTTTTTTTTTTTTTTGTTCACGTTTATAAGGAACAATTTTGTTTAATTTGCTGTCTCTTTCTGAGAAAACAATTGGGCAATGAGATCTACAATTTGTTTTATATATAGATCTAGTACTATATATATATAGCTATCAAAAACTTAATTATATATATATATATATATATATTATCGGGTGTGATATAATTATTATTTTTAAAAAGCAAACTGTAAATAAATTAAACAGTACCATTACTTAATCTGAACTAATTAGTCAAGTCCCGTACGACTATATAGTCATACTTTATATAGAAAAGAAAATGTTAAATATAATTAAGAAAAATTTATTTCAGTTATTAATTTGTGAAAATTATAAAATTTTAATTTTTTAAAAAAATAAAATAAAATGAGTCTAGTGCAACTATTTTTTTTTTAAAACAAAGAAAACTGTATTAACTTCAAACTTCAGGAATTACATTACTAAAATCTGGACTTAAATCCAGAACGACACTATCCTCATCAAAAAGAAGAGAGGATTTAGCTAAACTATGAGCTAGATGGTTTGCACTTCTCTTAACAAACAAAAACTTCCAGCTAGAAAAAGTAAAAAGCTGCAGTTGAGTATCAGATAACACCATCCCTACTCTATCCCATCTCTCAACATGAGAATTAAGGCCTCTTTACAACCTGGGATGAATCTCCTTCAAAAAAGACATAGTTCATTCCTAAATCAGCTGCCATCATAACTGCTTGAAAGGCACCAAGTGCTTCTGCCAGTAAATAATCATTAAAACCAGATTGATTAATTTTTTTTGTAGCCACTATGTTGCCTCCATGGTCTCGAACAACTATTCTCAATCCAATCCTGCCCTTCACCTCAGAAATAGCTGCATCCCAATTGATTTTCAAGAAACCTGTAGGTTGAGGAGTCCAATTCATCACTTGTGTACCTCTAATATCAGTTCTAGACATTGAAAAGCAATAACTTTAGTATTATTGCATGCAAGGTGACCTTTTTCATTTGGCTTTATCGAAGACAGCGTCTAAGCATGCGGAACTGATAAAAATGGCTGTTTCAAGATCTGTCAATATGTTGCGGCCCCACTAATCACTAAACCATGAGAACTGAAGCTAGCTTACATACTTTGAGAACCCAAAGACTCGGCACTTGTCAATAGGCAACCATACGTGGAGGGGCTGCATGCACTGGAAGTGTGGAAGTGCCGTGGGAACATAGCTCTCTCTCAGTACCCATGATTCAGGTGCCTCTACAACAACTCTTCACATTCTGGCCAGAGCGCTCTCTCTCTCTCTTTCTCTCTCTCTCTCTCTCGTTTCACGTATTTATAAATTAAGATGATGGGGCGCTTATGTAATGTAATACACAGTTCGAGGGCCGGGATTGTAATGGTAGCAGTTCAAATGGTAAATACAGGGTTAAATATACTGTATAAACTGGTGGCAGAGGATGGATCAGTGAAACTGAGGATCCTTATTGCCTATCGTTTTTTGTTTGCCTCCACCTTCATGGTTCCTCTTGCTCTCATCTCTGAAAGGTAGAGAACTACTGGCATTAATTTCTTCTATGTTTTGATGATTGTTTTCTATCTGCATGCCCATCTAAACAGCAGTACTATTGGCACATGGCAGGAAAAACAGGACAAAGCTGACTTGGGCAGTACTCTTCCAATCTTTTCTTTGTGGGCTATTTGGGTACGTAGGTTGCATTTTGCACACATCATGATTTTTTCGATATAATTAAGGATAATTCCCAGCTGATTGATTTGCAGCAACTCAAGTAATCTTATGTCAATGAAACCTTAACTATTGCAGAGGAGTATTAGCTCAAAATTTATATGTTGAGAGCTTAGCCTTGACATCAGCAACATTTGCTTCAGCCATGACCAACTTAGTTTCGGTCATTACCTTCATTCTGGGTATCTTGTTCGGGTATACATGATCTCTTAATTCCAACTAATTACCAGTGAAATTGCTGCATTTTTGTATCACACGTACATTAATAATAAGATTTGTTTGCATTAATATCGAAAAGTTTGAACAGGTTGGAGAGGCTGAATCTGGAGAGAATAGGTGGGAAGGCGAAAGTGTTGGGAACATTAGTGGGAATAGGTGGAGCAATGGTCCTTACTTTCTATAAAGGTACAGAAATTGACATATGGTCTACTCATCTTGACCTCTTGCGTCACGACCAACATCAAAGTGAAGTCCGAAAATCCCAAAATCACATTTTGGGTTGTATTTTGGCTTTAGGAAGTTGTATGTCATCCGCCATGTGGTTAATAATTCAGGTGATTAAACAGTAATTAACATATATATTACTTTTTTGACTCGAGAAATGTAGCCCAAGTTTTGTTCCTTCTTTCTTTTGCTTCCCACTCAATAGAAACTGATGATTAACTTGCTAAACACAGGCAAAAATGAGCTTGGCATATCCATGTCACTACACAAGCACGGCTCTAACGTGTGTGATGGCAGCAATCCAAGCTGTTGTTTTTGCCCTATGCATGGCGAGGGATTGGAATCAATGGAAGTTGGGCTGGAATCTCATGCTACTTACAGCTTCTTATTCGGTACCTTTTTTTTTTTTTATGGATTTATGTACTCTGCAACACCCTTGTGAATGCAAAAACACTAAAATCCTGTCTGTTTCAGATCTCAGTATGTATATGTTAACGAGGCCTTGTGCTTTAGGGTATCGTAGCTTCCGGGATTATGGTTACTTTGATTGCTTGGTGTGTACACATGAAAGGCCCTTTGTTTGTCTCCAGCTTCAACCCTCTACAGCTTGTTTCAGTTGCCATCATGGGTTCTTTAGTACTGGATGAAAAGTTGCACCTTGGAAGGTCTCCTCAGCTCTATGCATCAAATAAACTTGAAATTCTATTACCAATAATTACTTTCACAATTGTGAATCTGTTTTTGAAAATGGAACAGCATACTAGGAGCCGCGTTGATTGTGTGCGGGTTATACGCAGTGCTGTGGGGTAAAGGCAAAGAGATGAAGGAGATTTCTAAACTAGTATCCTCAGAAAGTTCCCAACGGTCTGATCAGTTGATCGATTTTATTGTCAAGTCTCCAAAGGATGTCAGCATAAGCAGCGGCAGCGGCGACATCATGGCCAGTACTAGTCCAGATAGCCTGTCAGCCTCTAATGCCCGTATAGATGGCAACATTAACTCATTGGAAAAGCATCATGAAGAAAAATGAACAAAGTAACACATAATATGATCTCTTCCTAAAATATTAGACACCCTCAATTTTCAATCTGCAACAATTATATTACAATATATCCGATGTAGAGAAACGAACAATAATTCAAATTAAAGTTTTTATTATAAGCTGTAAATGGCTGATGCCTGTGTGGATGGCATCATTGCTTCCCAATATGAAAAATATGTGAATCGATTTTGTTCAGAAAATAGGTCTTAGGACCATTAAGGATGCGTTTAGATGTTGAACTGAGCCAAGTTCTTTATGAATATCAGTGAGTTGAGTTGGTGGAGTAAGTTATGTGGAGTCCATTTAAAATGAGTTTAGATGTTTTTGGACGTTAAGATGGGTTTAAAACTATTTATGAAATATTGACAAAGATGTTGAACTGAGCTGAGTTCTTTATGAATATCAATGAGTTGAGTTGGTGGAGTAAGTTATGTGGAGTACATCTAAAATGAGTTTAGATATTTTTGCACGTTAAGATGAGTTTAGTACTATTTATGAAATATTGACAAAGGTTGTGGGTTCCACATATAAAGATATGCTGAGTTGAAAAAGGTTGTGGATTCCTCGTGCAATGAGGTTTTGAGTTAAAATGAGTTTAATAATTTGAGAGTTGGATGTTTGAATGTTAGACTTAGTTTAGAATTAGACTGTACTGAGTTAATCTCAGTTGAGTCTTGCAACCAAACGGGTATGATGCACGAACGCCATGATGCATTAAAATCTTATAGACAATGCTCATTTAAAAGCTTCCAAGAACTCCACATATTTGAAATAAGGAACCACAACTACGAGTTTCTCCTGAAGAGAATAGTTGTCAACTCAAACCCCACTTCTATTGCTTGTGTGAATCATGCAGAGAAGAACCAATGTTAGTTAAAAGACAACTCAGCCAATAATCAAGAACAAGTAGGAATCTTTATCTACCAAACAAAAAGCTGTATTACAGACATGACTGATTAAATGCATAGCATTTACACTTTACAAAGCGACAGAAAGAAACTATATCAAAACAAGACGCAGAGCACTGCCATATAGCAAAGAAGAAAAAAGAAAAATCTCATACAAACTTTTTTTTTTTATAAGTTAGAAAAATCTCATACAAATACTATCTTCTTTACAGAAAGTATAGAAGAAACAAAATACAAGAAAGCTACCTGCTTATCGTTTATTGTTTCCGGCCACTTTGAGTCATTCTTCCTCCTTGCGAAAGGCAGGCAATATCTAAATAAATGATTTGCTAGCCGAATATTTTGAACTCCATGGCAATTCAACAGTCTCAGTTACTCCAAACTGTTTGATTTAGAGCAGAACTCGAGTCCCTCAGTTCTGCAATTCATGATACTACGGAAAACTTGGCTCACTTGGCGCTCCAACGGGTCCAATCCCTCCTTAAAAGCTTTACAAATCAGTGCCAACTCCTGTACCCCCTGCTCAACTTCCATTTTCTGTTCTTCCGACAATGGAAACTGAACCATATCTACCAAGTCAGTCATCTGGCGTGCACATCTCTCAGCCTGACATATCTCAATCAACAAACCATTTGAGTTCCGGTGCTCCCGCTTCTTAGATACCTCTAGGATGCGCTCATGAAGCAATTGCAGTGGATTTCCCCACGAGAATTGCCGAGGGATTGAGAAATGAGTATTCAGACCTCGGTCCTGACACGGAATTGCAGCAACAAGAACCCATAAAACAAACATGAGCACAGAGCTCATGGTAAAAACGGGGACCGCAAGCCCACTTGTAGCCGCAATCTCAATCCCACGAGGGGGGATCAAGTTGTTCGCAATTGATTGGAGTTGCTTAGATGCAGACCAAGAACGAGATACACTCCATGAAAGAGACCGAGAATGCCCCCCTGAGGAGCGACGACGATGATGATCTTTGCTAGTGTTATGTCGCCCGAATGACCGATTCCTGTACGAAAAAGTTGACCCTGAGCCTTTCTCATCTAGCATCGCAAGTGCCATATCCACCAAAGCCTTCCTTGCACGTCGCAATTGGCCTTCACCCAAAGCCCTCTGCTGAGACTCCAAAGCGCACACAACAATCTCCAAATGCTTCTGCCACAAACGAATATTCTCAATCCCATTACGAGTTGCATTGCAAATATCAAGCGCTTTCACACTCCTTTCAAAGAATTCAGCAACCAGTCGATCCAAAGGCGGTTTAGAGACCCATTCTTTGTTTTTCAGCAAGATAATCCTAAATTCCTCCTGGCAGCTGACAAAAACATCCAAAAGCTTCCGTACCCACGCAATTGAGAGCAATTCATCAGGATTGACAGCTGCCAGCTCCTGAAAACGGTCGGTAACCTGTTTTTGGAACAATTCAAGCTCAGATTCCTGGGCACTGAACTCATGATTAGGTTCCATGGAGTGGACCTGTTCTCTCCTCATACTCCAAATCGAACGGCCAAACGAGACCAAAGGCGAAGAAGAACCCTGGTTATCGGTAGAGGGCATTGTCACAAGATTCAGAGAACAAGATGAGTCTACAACCACACCCGAAATCCACGAACTTTCAAAAGACAACCCAAGCAAAGAAGTTTCTATGTAAATCTCAATCAAATCACATCAACCAAATCGAACACATCTCAAAAGAAGACCAATTTTTATCGACCAGATCCAGAATACAATAAATCTCGAAATCCAGCCGTAGTTCGACCAGATTATTCAAACCAAAACCCACAAATTCCTAACAATCGGAACGAAAATTTCTTTAATACCCAGATCAAGGGGCTTAAGAACCGAATGGTCTGATGAGTACCCAATACCCAAAATAGACCATAGGACACAACGAACAAATAAGCAAGAAACAAACAAATTACCTTATACCTTACTTCAAACCAAAGTACGTTTCAGAAAAGCTATTCCGAATAAAACATAGAGGTGTTGGAGAATGAAATGCATGGAGTGACTGCCTATAGAGATCTTCATATAAAGAAAGAAAGTTACATACAGGGCAACTTTTACGAATAGTGGATCTTGAGAACCAAGCGAAGGACCTGAGCCCCTCGCGTTGGTCGAACCCAGCGTCGAGACCGGCGAATTTGGGAATAATTAAACAAAAAGAGAAAAAATAAAAGAGGGAATAATAAAGGAAACCGCCTTCATTGCATTTATGCGTTTTAAGTTTTAACCTATATACACGTCAACATTTAGTAATTTACAGCTTTTCCCAACTCATGATATTTTCAATTGTTGACCGATTGGTTCGATTTTGAGGGAAAGATTGAGATTATACGAGAAAATATTATTTTTTAATATTTTTATTATTTTAATATTTAAAAAAATTAAATTATTTATTATATTTTATATACAAATTTAAAAATATTATATTATAAAATTACATGAAATGAGGTGAGATATTTTTTGTATTCAAAACAGTACTTGTTGATATAACACGAGTTTTCTTACATTATTTATATAAATATATTTTTATATAGATAAATTTAGAGAAATATTTTTACAATAAAGACATTACATAAAAGTAAATTTATAAATTGATATAATTTTATATGATACGTTAGATTTATTTTATAATAAAAATAATTTTATAATATAACGTATCATATTAAACTACGTCAGTTTATGAGATTATTTTTATAAAATTTTTTTATAGTTGAAATATTTCTCTTTTATATATAATTTTTATTTTAATATAACTATAAAAAATTAGCTCATTAATTTTATGAATAATTTAATTTAAAGATTTTTACATTACACACCATCTAGTGATATAATTTACCATTTTTTTGTGAATAATTACTCTTTTATGTTTATTTTTCAATTTGATAGGTAATTATTTGAATCATTTCTACCCAACGGTACAGCTGATTGATTGTGGACGATTTCTTTTTTTTTTTTTTTTTTTTTTTAATATATGTTCACGTTAGGCAAGATTCTTAACCCCATTTGGTTGATAGATTCAGTTGATATGGTTCAGTTCAATTCAGTTTTAAATTAAATTTAATATTTAAATACTCAACTCTCAAATTATTAAATTCATCTCAACTCAAAGCCTATTTACACGTGAGACTCACAATATTTTTCAATTCAACACTTTTTTACACGCGTGACCTACATCATTTTTCAATTTTCCATAAATACATTTAAATTTATCTTAACATCTCAACACATTTAAACTCATGTTAGGTGAACCCCACAAAACTCATTCTACCATCTCAACTCATTATTATTCATAAATAACTTAATTCAACTCAACATTCAAATGCAACCTTATTATTTTTAGGAACACATGCTTTTACTACTGTCCTGGTTTGTTTCAACAAATCATTTCATTTCATCTAATTATTATAATTTTTTTAAATTTTTAAATAAAATATAATAAATAATTTAATTTTTTAAAATCTTAAAATAAAAATAATATTATTTTTTAATATTTTAATAATATTTTATTTATTTTTCATCTAATCTATATAACCAAACGGGTGATAGTAACTCATTTAAACCTTGAGGTTTCGTTACAATGGAAACATTGAAGACCCACTTTTCTCAAGTGAGAGTAACTCAAACAAGAGATGATATTTGTGCTGTTATTGAAGACCCACTTTTCTCTCATGGTTCAATCCGGATAGAAACTCGTCAACCACCACCATAATTGTCCTCAAAGCAAACAGACTGTATCACCCCATTGTATTTGTATTTGTAGGTCCATGCCACAGCCTCCTTGCCTACTCCCTCTTAGGGTTTGAGCACCGACAATGTTAGATTCAGAGTTGAAGTATCCTATTTCTGACTTGTCAGAGAGGAGTTGGATTTAGACTTTTTTTTTAAACCATTTAAAATTTTAAATTGACAATCTTATATTCTCACTAATCAGATTTGAGCTTCTAAATTTAAGTTTTTTTTAAAAAAATATTTTTCAATTTCAATTTTATTAAAACATAACCAAAATTGAAAAAATAAATCATTGTACAAATTAATGTTATTATACATTAGTATTATATGTTATTATATGTTAATATTTATACATTAGATGTTATTATACATTGATTATTATACATTACTAGTACATATTATTATACTTTAATTATTATATATTAGTATTACATGTTAGTATTACATGTTATTATAAATTTATATATTTGTGTTTATACATAATACTTTAGTATTAAATGTTGTTATACATTTGTTATTATATAATTAGTATTACATATCATTATACATTGGTGTTTATACATTAGTTGTTATTATACATTAGTGTTACATGGTAGTAATAGTTAATAGTATAGTGTTTACATATACTAAACTATTATTAGTAAATTTAGTCTATTTATATTATAGTATAAGTATATTATTTTATAATAATTTGTCTATACTAGTATATTATTGAATTTAATTAATTATATAAGTCATAGTTATATAAAATATATATGATTAATATATAAAAAATATATATATTTTTATTAAATATGTACAACATCAAAGTCGAAGTCGGACAATCAGACTTGGAGTCGGAACAGAGTCAGAGTCGGTACATCGCCACCTCCGACTCTAACTCCAACTTTTTTGGTTAAAAAAACTCTAATTCCGGCACAGCTCCAATAAGTCGGTATGGAGTCAGAGGCGGAGTCAAATTTTTGGATTTTTGCTCGGCACTACTCCCCCATATTCACTACCTCCATCATTTCTGTTTTAGTCTAGGCTACATAAACCTGTGCTTTATTTCTCTACAGATCACACCATTTCTTTACCTTCCAGGGAAGATGTGATTGTAAATTGATATTTCATTCCTAGTTTCGAGACCTCGCTCTAAGATACAAATAGAGACTCAACATTTCTTAACTGGCTGGAGCTGAAACAAATAAAGGTACAAAGACTTTAATTTACAGTGCTGTAGGCTCAAATATCAGGCCAGCACCACAATTACAAATGAGTTTTACAACAACAGAATAGCATCAACAACAACAATATCCTATCCTACTGACACTAGAAGGAATCCATAGAAGGAAAAATAAAAGTAAAGGACAAAAGAAAAAAAATGAGAAAAAAGATTGTCATTATAGTGTTCTGCTTTTTTACCAGCCTTCAGTTTATGCTTTTTTCTATTCACACGCCAATTTCGTGTCAAAGCTACTCAAGCAAATTGCAAAAGCCTGAAATGCAGATAGAGGATAGCGATAATCCATGGTGAACATGTCTTTACCAACTTTACCAAACTGCAGAATTATCTTATCATGCTCTGGTGGGGCTGGCTGAGATGGTGTTGGAGCACCAGCAGCAGGCTGTGTAGCAGCAATCAACTGGAAGTTTTTAACAGAGGCAACAGTTACCCGTCCACGGAAGTTCAAGCACCAACACTGTAATTGTTCATGCCATCTAGGGGACTTGTTTTTCAAAACCAAGGGCCTGAGCTTGCCATCCTCATCATCATCAGGGGCCCCACCGATTTCAGAAAATCTTGAGCTGCTGAAATCAACAGAGTGATCAAGAAACTTTGATAAGGAGATGCTCCGGAAGGAATCCTCGAGAGAGTGAGGATGCAACTCCGACTGGCCTGGGACAGTGCCACCTGCATCAATTGCTGAGGCCGGGATTGAATGCATGATGCAATGCATCTTCCGTGGGCCACGAGTGCCTAACACATTTAGTTCGTATGTTACCTGGGCAATGTTGTAGCTGCCCGTTGGAACCTTCGGGGAGACTTTTTTGGAATAGAACCTACGGCTACTCCGCCCTGGAGGGGGGATGTAGGCGGAACTGTACGGAGGCTGTGTATCAAATATTATGAACTTAGTGCCAAGGAAGTTTGATCTGGAACATGAAGCAAAGTTCAATTCTTAATTTTCTTGAGTAAATTATAATTCAGAAGAAAAAATTGTTTAATAAGAACCAATCGAGGCCTACAGCAAATATACAATGGAAACATTCATCACCAAGCAAAGAAGCTTTTTTTCCAGCATGGAATTACAAAAAAATGAAAAACTAATGGTAATCACTTTAAGGATCCTCACACGAGTATATGTGTTCACAGACACACATACATCAACAAGCATAGGTTTCAAACCTGTGCACTTTATTGCATAACCTTATGGAGCTAGGAAGGCCAACTGATACCTACCCATAAAATCATAAAGGCAGGCAACATAAAAGAGGCATGCTTCATTGCTGCTCAATTTTGGATTTTTTTTAATGAAGATAATAAGTAAATGGATTTTGTTATCTTTCCACACCATTTCTTACCTCAATTTCCCAATATAAGTGCTACTTGATCTTGAAACGTTATCTGCATCCATGGAGATGACATATTCTGTGTACGTGGTTCTTCGAGTCCTCTTTGCCGAAAGGAGGAATTTTCCATTTTCAACCAGCAAAGCTGCAAGAGCAGGGTAACAGAATAAACACGCCTGTTTCATAGCATCATCTTGCACTACCAAATCAATGAACATGCATTCATTGGATGAAATCAAAAGACATTTGTTATCTTCAACTTAAGAATTAGAAATACTGCTTACCCGGGCTAAGACACAGAAAAAGGCGGTATGTTAAGTTGGATTTATCCCTTTTTATGAAACACTGAATATTTCCATCACGCGGTCCTGGCTAAAAATTCAAAAAAAGTAGAATCAGTTAATGGCACCCTAGATATCCACTTGTTTCAATGAATGTGCGTTCCACACAAAGATGCAACAGATGTGGAATCTTGGTAACCTCTATTCCATCAGTAGCTTGAGTTAAAAAGAAAACCACCAACAATGAAGTCATAATGTGCAAAACAATAGCTAACAAAAACAACCAACCTGCTTCAGGGACACAGGGAAGGTAAGTTTCCCGGATAACTCAGGACTCTTAACAATTTCTTTGCACATAACCCTCCAAGAACGGCAAACTGCTGCACATGCAACAACGTGCTTACGAGCAGGCCACGTACTCTCACTCTCTTCCAACCTCCTAATTACATCATAGAGTAGTTCAGGGGGTAAGCTAGCCCAACGGCTGTTCTGAATTATGATAGGATGATCGTTTAAAGCATGTAATGAACCATGCGATTTGCCTCTGTGATGGCCAGTGAGCCTGACTTCAAAACCACGTCTAGATAAGCTCCCAAAGCCATCCCTCACATCACGAACTATACTACGGAATGACATTCTACTGGTGAATCACACTACCAGTAAAATAAAATCTCTCAAGAAACTTTCCGCTAACTTATATTCCCCTTGTCATGTAGCTGCCCCCCCCGGGAAAAAAAAAAGGATCAGTTCCTGCACCAAATCGTATCAACAAAGAAAAACTTTAAAAAATAACAACAAAGTAAAGAGAACATCAAAAGAGAAAAGAAAAGAAAAAGAAAAGTAAAAGTGATAAGAAGAAAAGGGCAGCTTCACATGGACCACAAAGTCTTCCAAATAGCAAGCCTTTACTTGGTAACAATCTTTTGAAGTTCTTATTACACCCCATTTAAGTAAAAGAAATATAAGGCGGAACCTAGCAATTGCAACAATTAAGGAAATTCGATCATTGAAGGTGCGAGAAATCTAGAAAAAGCAACAGAAAGCATTACTTTTACGAAGTAAAATTAATCATATGTTACACACTCGGACCCAGAGAAAAATTACAGAACACGATAACAGCCTACAGGTTCGTCAAAGAACAATATCAGAATTCAAACCTGCAGATCATATTGCATCTCTATACTTAATTAGACAGCTTTTGGCAAAATTGACATAAAGTTACTGATTCCATGAGAAGAAAGAACAAAATTAAGCAGCACTTCAGCGAACCCAGAAGCAAAGACTTGCCCATCTGCATCTAAAAATTACCGAACGGGGTAAAAGGAGAGATAAAACGAACCTGTTGAGGAATCACAGGCACCCAGGTAGGTAAGACCTATTGCTCCCTAACTTAATCACAAGCCATGAAAGATCTGCCAGGGACAACATGTAAAATAAAATAATGTTTTTTCTTTAAATAAAAAAGAATTATATAGCATATATCAAGAAGAAGAAGACCAGAGTTTCTCTGGGACTTTCCCGAGAGAACTCAGGAGAAAATTTGAAAGTAAAACAGAGCTTGAGATTGAAAGTGGAGGAAACCGTAATGGTAGAGATCTGTACCTCGGTCCTCGAAGAAGTAAGCATCTTTAAAATGACCAAGACTCTTAAAAAGAGAGAAAAAAATCTAAAAAAAACTTTTTTCCTCCCGGATGATACATAGATATTACTTCTTTCTAAGCTTCTGGATTTAATATCAGAAAAAGTTGCAGGTCAATAAACGTAACACTCCCTCTTTTCTTTCCAAAGACTCGGCCTTTTTAGGTCTCTCTCTCTCTCATCCGGACTCCAAGCACACTTTAAATTTAGTTCACGACTCGCAGATTGAAAAGAAAAGAAGAAAAGAAGCAGCAGCCAAACGTGAATTTAATAGTGTTTATTGGGCAAGTATGATATAAATTACGGGGAGAGTTAACGGCAAAACCGCAAGATGTCCAAACGGCCATTGACCTTTGAGCAAGGCTTTAACACAGTTATACGTCAAGGGGAGTTGCAGCCTCAGAGACTTCGTAATTAATTACATCTTTAAGCATACTTGAAACAGTGCCGCTTTGCTTGCAAAAAATCAACCTTAATTGAAAAACAATATTAATAATAATAAATAAATAAATAAATAAAATAGGTAGTTTTGTTTCGATGAAAACTCATACAAATATGAATTATTTTATTCGGTTCCAAACACGAATATTTTTGTTTTGTTTATTAGTGAAGGTTTTGTTGAATCCGAGGCGAGAATATTCTTCTATTCTTTAATTATATTATATATTACATCATTTTTATCAACATGACAATATTTAATATAATTTTATAAAAATAAAATAAGATTAAATTTTAATATATTTAAAAAAAATTATATTTGAATGCTCCCTTACCTATCAGGTACGCTTTCCTCCATGTTTTCTTTCATTAATTTATTTGTTTATTCCACCGGTTAAGCAAATGCTCATCTGAGGGTGGCGATTTGCTTTTGACTTTTTATGAGGGCAGATGGTTCGGACTTGGAATTTTGAATACTATTTTTTTTTTTTTTATGATTGACACCGGGTGTTCAATAACAACGTCACGACTAATCTTAGAGGTGCATCAATATTCGATAAGAAGTTTTTTACAAGTGTATCTCAAGTAAATTAAAAAAAAATTTTTCCGATCCAATAGTTCCTAAAAATTGTTTACACCCAACGGGATTTAAATCTTAGACCTGGGAAGCGCATACCCCCAAGGCCGCCCCAAGTCTTTTTACCACTTGAACCAACCCTTATGGGTTTGAATACTAAAGGGCTGGTTTGAATAGTAAAATAAAATAAGATGATTTTAGATAAATTGAAAAAAATCTTGTTAGAATATTATTTTGTAATATTATTATTGTTTTAAAATTTGAAAATATTGAATTATTTATTATATTTTATGTAAAAATTTAAAAAAATTATAATGATGAAATGAAATGAAACTATCTCTAAATCTAAATAGGACCTAAATTTTAAGGTGGAAGAAAGATAAATATATAAATTATATTTTAAATTATTTAAAAAAATGAAAACTAGAAAATCATTTTTGCGTGTTTTATAAATTATAAACCCATTTCGGTCTCGCAGTCTGTGTTCGTCATGGCTCTATTTGCAGGTAAGTTTAGTTGGGCTTTGAACATAGTATATCATCATAGAGCACAGACAGAGATGGGGCTAAGGCCTACAAAGTTGGGGCTCCAATTACAGATTTTGAATTATAATACAACTACCAACCATACTTCATTCAACAACACCTTGACATCTTTGTCGTTTTCCTTTCCAGACAGCTTTCAACAACAATTGTCAATCCAACCCCATCGTTAATTATATATATATATATATATATATATATTATTCTTGCCACTTAAGACCCTTAACTCTTAAGTTTGAAAGGCTAGAACCACCTCTCCCACAAAGGAAAAAAATAAAAATAAAAATCAGAAGAAGGTACAATTATGACTGCATGATACTTGTCTCGTGTTTTCGGCATTTGGTAGAAAAAATAGAAAATTCTAGGATTCCCCCTTCCTTCTAGTGGACCAGCACAGCACCTTGTATGGATGAGATTACACTTTACGAGAGATCAGAGAGAGAGAGAGAGAGAGAGAGAGAGGGTAAGAGCCAATTGGGGGGCCAATGCCATGGAATTTAAATACGTCAATGCATAAAATGCCACACATTCGATTACACTTTACACGCAGTTAAACTAGCTAGCTCTCCATCAAAGTGAACAAATCAATTTTGATCTCTCTCTCTCTCTTTTTCTTTTTTCTCCCAGCAAAATCTCTGGGAAACTTTTCTCTTCCCTTTAAAAATTTGTAAAAAGCTACTCAATCCATGTGAGAGAGGGTGGTTTTCTCCTTTCCAGCCCCCCTTTCCCTTTTTTTTTTTGGAAGGGGGGGCCTTTCTCATTTTGCTCTTAAATGTGGAGAGTAAGAAAAGAAAACAATGAGAGAGTGTGATCAGACACTTAAACCATCAAATCCGCACTGCTTGTAAGTGAGAGACTGCTTCCTTGGACTTATCACTATTGCACAGTCCACTGATACCTGCATTCCCCCCACCATTATTTATTGCAAACTCAGAATCTGCAGAAAAATGCACTCAAAAAAGACCCTCCCCAACATGAACAAACAATGACCAATGAGAATGCACAAATTCAATAGAAATTACATACATACACATACATACATATTTTTACATTTCACCCTCCAATTTGATTTATTAATAAAACCCACTAGTGTAATAATGTGAACGCAATTGGGGCCTGCATGGGGTCCAGAAAACGCAAAAGTGCCATGCTGCTAAAGACTTTCTATCCCATCCCATGAGTCGTGACAACGAAATCAGTTTGTTTTGTTTTGTTTTTGTCCAATCTTATTTGTCTTGTTTGCTAGAAAAAGATAAAGCCCCCCCTGCCCCCCCATTTTAACTGTTTTTACGTCTGTTAAAAGAAAATTTTAGTTTCATTTTGGCAGACTATAAGGAGGTTCGATTCCTAAGCTAACAAATAAGAATGACAACCAACGGAAAGAACATCATTTTTTTTCAAGAAAACAACGAGGACGCAAATATCCAGGAAATCCGTAACAACTGTAAGTATTTATTATCGAAGATCATACCGTTTATGAACAATTTGTGAAACGGAAAAAAAAATATTCATGGAATGCCACAAAGCAATCCCTTTTTTTTCTCCAAATGCCTTAATTATGATTATTAGACACTGGGACTTAAAAAAAAAACGTGAATATAGGGGACCGACGAAAGCCAAATGGGGGCACCAACATAAAATGCACCTGATCATACCATCATACCCAACATGTTTCGTTCGTATTTCTTTCTAAAATACAAAAACAAATGCCCACAACTTGAAGGGCATTAGCGCAAATACACACACATTTTCGGACATCTTAGTATGACGGAAGGGGTCACGTTATCGCATTATAATATCTACTCAGCACTGTACGCTAGCAAACTTTTTTTTTTTATTATTATCATTAGAATTAAAAATGGAGGCAGAAAGGGACACACAGACATGCAGTGCAGAGAGAACTCTCTCTCTCTCTCTCTCCTTCCAGAGAGCACACAAATGGTGTGAATTTATTAAGAGATGAACCAAAACCCATTTAAATTGGAAAGAAACTTGGACTTCAAATTGTTTTGAAAAATTAAAAAAAAATCAAGCAATCCCTCCAAATTCTGTCCCAATGAAACCAAATTTATGAACCCAAGACACTATTTTTTTTTTTTTTCCTTTCTTTTTTAAGGTGAAGTCTGCTGCATTAGAGATTAAGTAATGCAAGAGCAATTCGATGAAAATATTGTGGAAGAAGCTGACCTGAACGCCAGGGGAATCGAAGTTCAAGATCCGGATCTTAGCACCCACATCGCCCAGGACCCTGAGCTCTACGCGGTCGTTCAAGGAAGCGTCCCTGACTAAACTGGCGGCGTCGGCTTGGAGCAGGTTGACACGGTCGACGGCGATGGTTGCCTCCACCTGTCGAACGCTGTGAGCCTCCTGGAAGAACCCCGGGACGGAGGCTTTTCCCAAGGGCATCCCGCGGTACATGACGGTGAACCTGGATTCACCGTACTTGATCCCGACCCTGTTGGGGTTCACCGCCGTGAAGAGCATCCTTATACTGAGGGAGAGGGAGGCGGAGGTGGCGGGGTTCGCCGCGGGATTGGTTTCGGAGGGATTGGGCGTGGTGATGCCCATGTACTGAACGCCCACCTGTTGGAGATCGAAGGAGGGTTTCTTGGGTTTGAGGGCCAAGACGATGACCAAAACCACGGCCAGGACAAGGAGAGCCAAGAAGGAGAATAGGAGGAAGAGGCAGCAGCAGCAGCCTTTGAAGGAGGCGGAGGAAGACGACGACGTTAGGTAGTATTGCTCGTGCGATTGGCGGTGGGACGACCGTGCTCGCGGAGGTCCATTGTGTTCCCCGTTCACATTAGCCGTGGTTGTCATTTGTGGGATATTGAGCACAAGTTCCTCCTGTCTTGAGCTTTTGCCTCTTTGGCTCGATTTTTTCTCTGTACTCTGTTACTTTCTTCTACACTACTCTTTATTACTGGAGAGAGAGAGAGAGAGAGAGAGAGCGAGCGAGTGCGTGCTGTGGCTCACTGGCTTTCGGTGAATGTTTTGCTTCCGAGAAATAAAAAAAACGCAAATAAAAGCTACTTTTTTTTTATTCCTCATAAATAAAAGCTACTTGTTGACAATAGTAAGAAATTCCGATCGCTCGTTTATTTTTATAATTCAACTCAACTTAATCTAATTTTAAATATTGAGAGTATTTTAAATATTTTCAGAATATTAATATTTTATTAATATTAAATATTTTATTATTACTTTATTATTATTATTCTCAAGATATTTAAAAATACTTCACTACTTAAACATAACCTTAATCTCATATAATCATTATAAATTTCTTAAATTTTTACATAAAATAAAATAAATAATTTAATTTTTTTAAATTTTAACATAAAAATAATATTAAAAAAATATATTCAAATAATATTTTATTTAACTTTTAATTTTAATCTCATTTCATCTCATATGTAAAAACAAACTAAGCCTAAGGACAGATTTGAGGGATGAGATGAGATTTTGTGTTTTGTTTTAATGTTTAAAATATTATATTTTAGTATTATTATTATATTGAAATTTGAAAAAATTGAATTGAAATTTGAAAAAATTAAATTGTTTATTATATTTTTTATAAAAATTTAAAAAATGTGTAATGATAAGATGAGATGAGATGAGATAAGAATTTTATGTCTCATCTCACCCAAAACCTGTCCTAAGTCTATAAATTCACTTCAGGAATTATTTAAAAATAAAATAAACAATGAAATAAAATAAAAAGTTGGGGTTTTGGGATAAAATCTGTGGTTAGGGGCAAAAAAGAAAAGTATGCCACCTTGTCTGAAAAAAATACCATATATACGTGTATTGAATGTTTTCTGTATAGCCAATAATTTTGGAAGAGAAACCAAATCTGCATCGATAAGTTCTTTAGAGACAGATTGGTTTCTGGCAAAAGAAAAAAAGTTAAAATTTTATTAATACTTCTTCCTCTCTATCTTTTCTTTAAAAAAAAAGAAAAGGAAAATTAAATAATCTATACCAATGGGTGCATGTACTAGCTGGCTAGCAGCAGTACAAAAAGAGCCAGCAGTACAAAAAGGCTAACTTTTGCCTCATATTGAGGTTGGCAGTTCCTTTTTCCGATTCTTCCATGAATCTCTGCTTCACCTTATGGTAGCCTTTTTACCCAAACAATATTAATGAAGAAACTGAAGTATAATGAGTAGTTAATTGCATGAATCGTTACATTTCACTATGTTGTGTCATTTACCTTTTCCGATTTCCACTTTAAGGTCCTTTGTCGCTTGGTGTTGGGGTGCTTCCAAATTGGATGCAGACATCTTTCCTTTATATTTGATAATCATGCCAAATTGCACGTGAACTTCTTCCGATTTCTATGTGTCCATTTCTGCCTCTCATGATGAATCAAGTAAGAATATGCATTCATAGTAAAAACTGGTTACCAACTGGACATAAGAAGAAGAATCATTGATACCAAAATACAATGGAAGTTACCATTGGAGGAAACATAAGCAATTCTAAGACATATACCAAAAAGGTAACCGAGTTCATCCTAGAAACTCAGAACCCAACAAGGCCGATTGTAAAATTTGAACAAAAAAACTAAAAAAAGAGGAGGAAATAATGCCAAAGCAAGAACTGCATGTTAAAGGCAAGTAAACAGATACAGAAAGGGAAGGTGTGATGGAATGGCTTCAATGACTACTGATCACTTTTTTCAGCATGTGGACTTGTATTATCTGCTTCTGGTTTGACTGTTTCATCACTCCTGCCTGGATCGTCAACATCCAGCACATCGTCCATCATGTCATCCTCGGCAACATTGATATCTTCCACATCATCCTCATCCTCGTTCTTGTTACCATCAGGGATTTTTCTTTTTTTGGGACCATGCTCAAGCCTATGGGTATCCAATTCTTTATCCATTGTTTCCTGCAAGTTCAACATATCATTATTTGTTTTCCTTGCATTTTGCCATCTCTCCAAATCCTTTTCAACGTTGGCAACATACTGCTCCTGAATCTGTTTCTGATACAAGGACAGTTTCTCCCTCCTGGTAGCCTTCCACTCTAGAAATGCCTGGTAAATAAATTTGTAATTGAGGTGAATGTGCAAGTGCAAAATATTTCAGATAAATTTGTGTACGAGTGATATTAGTTAGTTCCTTCTGATTATACTATCATTCTTTCCGCATGGTTTTGCAATCTACCATTGCCCCTATTTTACTTAAAATGGGGATGGTCAGGCTCAGCTCAAATCAGATTGGAAAATTTTCTGAAGCTTGGCTCGAGCTCATTCTAATTTTGGATATCCTGCTGGAGCTTTGCTCCAAAACTGCATTAGACGTTTGGTGATAGCTTAGCTGACTCAAGCACAAGCCACACTCAAGCTGAAGACAATTTTTCCAACTTCTATTTCTTTAAAATGAAAACTAAAAGTCAAGCCATGAATATATATAAATATGGCTACAATAGGCCAGGAACATTGGCAAGATGAAAAATTTTGTTCAAGCACAGCCAGCTTGGTGTGGGGTGAAGGCCCTAGACTAGCCAGTCACAAGCAGAACTTGAAAGGCTTGGATCGTTTGATAGCTCTCGAATCAAGTACAGAAAGCGATTTCAGTAGGAAAGGAAAATTGATAGGTTCGGGATGGAAGAGCTCTCCCATAGCCGAAGCCAGTTACAGTAATTGCCAACAAACCCATTCTCACCACTAAACACAAATTTCTAGCTTTTGTTTAATTAAAAAGACCAGGAAGAACTTATTAACATATGCAAAAACAATAAAGGTAAGAAAGTTCTGTCCATTTTCTTTCCAAAATCATTTTCACTAACTATATAGAAGGCACTGAAAAAAGAAAAATATATAGATGGTAATGTAAACATAGAAGAAAATAAGGATTGGAAAGTTCCCATGGCAGCTGCTAAAAGGGATAAAAGGGATTTGGAAAATAGGATAAAAGTATAGGATGGCTAACGGAAGGGTTGCCTCATGCTTGTGCAGACCACTAAGGCACGCTCTATGGATGGAATCTGGACACATAAGGGAGAGAGGTGCACTCACAAAGTTGCATGATCAAGTGAGGCTGAAGGAACAAAAGTTATAAGGAACCCTTGTTGAGAAAATCACCTGTTCTTTATGCTGCTGAACCAAGGTTTCGTCTTCTTCTAAAGGCTTCTTGGGCGAATAATATATTGGAGGCTCTGCCTTGGTCCTGGAAAAGAACATATTCCACAACCAATCAGTAATGAGAGAAATATGTTGCATAAATTTTTTATAATTCCACCTAAAATCCTGCACTGAAGCGGGAAACATTTGCTGATCAAAATGCCTCAACACTTTTGACAAGTAAAAATGCATCCAACACTACAATCAAAATGAACAGAAACTTATCTTTGTCTCAATAAAATGTGAATATGGACACTTTTTGTACCAAAATTAAAAATAACCTGCAGCAGATATAGAGTACAGAAAGAGTTCATTACTTCTAGGGCTCTCAATTGTCAACAAAGTTAGCACGCGAAAAGATTCGTCATTAGAAAAGAAAAATGATAGCATAAAAAATTGATATGTAAAGAAAATGCACCTTATAAAATTGCAAAGCTTTTTGTGGTGATCACTCCACTGAAGAAAAAGCAATTCCAATTTCTTTCCTTCTGTCTTGGCAGCGACATGTGCCCTGAGAGTCTGATGAACAAAAAGGTTCAAAAATAAAATAACGAGCCAATGATCATAATAGAAAGAAAACAGAAGATCATTTTGAGGATTGACGCATGCTAAAACTAAGTTATAATGCATGACAAACCAGATCTCTCCCCCGCTTTTCTGCAATTTGCTCACGCTCTTGCTGCCTCAGCCTCTCGCTTTCTTCACATGCTCGTTACTCAGCCTAAAAATTATGAGACAGTTACTATCATCTTTTTTCACGGTTATGAGACGGTTACTATCATAAGATTTCATGTCAAAATCATAAAGAGAACCATATATAGAACCTATCGTTCACAGACTAATAGCCAAAATAATCATATGTGAATTCCTCAGTCACGGCATGATATTGAGTGAATGATATGATGTAATAATTGAAAAGTTAAATATACTCACCATTTGTAGAGAATTTGACCTTCGCATGTATGCCTCTGTTCCTGAGAGATGCATATCTTCTTTCCTGAATTTCTGGGACACGGTTTCACAAAAATGGTAAATAAAAAATAAAAAATAAAAAATTCCACAAATCCCAAACCAGGACTCTAGCTCAACACCTAAAGTATATCTTTAATTATTTTTATTTAAAGATCACCCCAATGCTAGTTTTTTTTCACCTAATTATAAACAGCATGCTTCATCCCTTATGAGAATGGATTTTTGAACATTACAGATAAACTCAAGCCAAAGAAGTGGCCAAATTTCATCTTGAAATTGGTAATGCGATAGCTTTTGTCCTCGTAGTATTTCTTCATAAAAATAAAGAGGTTTGAAAATTTTGAACCACAGAAGTTTGAAATCAATAATTTATGGTGCATGTATCTTCTAGAAAGTAAGTTGTAAAAGTATCAAATTGTCAACTAGAGAGGACCTGGAAGAATTTTGACAACTCCACTCATCCTGTCAAGACAAAAAAAAATTCATTGGCGCCAAAACAGCTGTATTGTTCTCCATATGTTGTTTCCTCATCCTCAAAGTGGATAGATTTGTTTCTCCCAGCCCAAACATCCCACAGAAATCATTCAACTCATCCTTGTTCTCTACAAAAGCTCGGTAAATATACCAATAATTTCCATCATCGAAACATGTTTAAGAGAATGTTGAAAATGTTTTATCATGAAGTAAACCTTTTTTTTTTTTAAGTAAAATCATGAAGTAAACTTGGAAGTAAAAATCAACACTTTAAAACAACGGTAACAAAAAGTTCCAACCTTTAGATTGAACTAATATCTTTACTGTAAGTCAGTTTCCAATCAAAACAAAGCAACTGCTGTACACAAACGTCTAGAGTCCCCAAAAGCCGCCTAAGCATTCTTTTGTTACTATTAACCAAGCTTGGATCCTCATTCTTCGGCAAAACCCTAGGAACATGCTTCATCACTGGTCCCTCAGATTCCTGGCCAGAAATATTTAACCAAAAAAAGCATTAAGGCTTATTAGCTCCAAGCCAAAGCTAGTCATGAATAGAGAAGAATAAGAAACTTACAGTCTTCGCTGCTCTTTGGTTTTCATCCCTTCTAGACCAGCCAGTCTGCTTCAAGTTCGATGGCTTTCTGTCGCTTTGATTAGTAGTGCCAGCTCCAGTAACTCCCTCCCTAATTGCATTCTCCTTTAAATCCTTTGCTGCTTCTGCATCTCCGGTGATCTCCCCATCCTCCAGCTTCATTTGCAAATCAAGAAAGTTCAGTTAACTCTAACCAAGAAACATCGCAAGCACGCACAGCACAAAAGCTGAAATTCCGTTTAATTGAAGCAGACTATCATTCATTAGATAATCAAAACAACACAAAACAGAGATTACACACCTTTGGAGTATGTCAGAAATGAATAATGACGGATAAAAGACAATCTCAACTGAACCAAATGCTAACATTTGTTCATCAGAGGCAAACTTTTATTTATAGTACAAAACTAACAAACGTCGGGTTGCAGTACGTAGTGAGAATTACAAACGATTCACCTTGACAACGGCCGACGAAAGTCGTCTTTTTCCGGGAGGTTGATCTTCCGCGTCGGTCCTATCTGCCTGAAACCGTTCATAAAGGGGAAAAAAAAAAACCTTTATATCTGCAGGAAAAACTTCTTCTTTTGTTGGAAGTTTGGAACGAATAAGGAACGAGAAAGTCACGGGAGCAAATATGAGGAAGAGCACATACGGGTCGAATTAAACCTCGCTGAAGAGCTCCGTTGGAGGCGAAGTTGCGAGGTCCGGCGCCAGAAAAACCTCCCCTGCGTAGTCCCCGAGGATCTCGAAGCCGCTCCGTAATCTGAATTTCTCATAGTTAAACAAGAACGAAAGAACAGATTTCTCGGAGTAAAAAAGAAAGAATGAGATAACAGAGAAAGAGAAAAGCAAAGAATAACAAAGAAAGGGAGAGTGGAGGAGTTCAAGGACCTGGCGCTGTTGGCGTAGGAGCTCATCGATCTCTTTACGTAGCTCCTGCTCTGACTTCTCTGCTGCTGTTGCGTCGATGCTTCCCATTTCTCTCTGATTCTGTTATGACCCTTTGAGATGAAGAATGGAGAGGAAGGAGAAAGAGGCTTGCTGTCGTGAGGAAGAGGAATGTACTGAAGTCAACTCAAAATGCATCGTAAATGAAGGGAGAGGAAACGCACCGTTTGAAGCTGGAGAAATAAAGCAATGCACCATTTTTGCTGAAGCCCACATCACATGGAGTGCACCGCTCGTCTGTAGAAGTATTACGTTATTGCTTGTATTCTTGCATTCCTTATCGTCAGTAGTTCGTTATTTCTATGTGTTAGTATGTTAGTAGATGGGTCTGTTACCTCGTAGGAGAATATAAGAGAGGAAGCATAAAGGAAAAAGATCATTCTGAAATCTAATTGAATGTATGAACTTCCTGGAAGTATTTGGGTGACCTCAAATACACCCATGCGTATGAAATACATCTATCCATTATCTTCTTCATTTCTCATTCATCTTCCTTTATTACAATTATATTGAACTTAATTGAGGAACTAGTGAGATCCATAATAAGTGGTATCAGAACCGACGATCCATGGAGGACGAAATATTTTTTGAACAACGAGAAAAAGCCTCACAACGGCGGCTAGACTCTAATGAAAAGAGTATTTAGAAGCTTCATAACTGCTTGAACGAGTTGATAGTTATGCTTCTTCATTGGGTGGTAAGGCAGAACAATATGCTGAATCGATATGCTATTATGGAGAAATTAATGAGATTAAAGGTTAGGAAACAAAAGCCAATAGTTATTGAAGACCAAATTGTGCTAGAAGAAGAAGAAAGTGTAGTAGAGGTGGAAGAGACAATGGCGGTGTCCACAGAAAACTGCTTGATCTAGGAAGACAGGCTACAGAGGAGGGCGTAAAAAGGGTAGCAGAGGTGGAAGAGTTGGTTGTGGTGCCCACAGAGGCTAATCCCAAAGAAATTTCTCTTTCGTCTGTTCTCGAAAATTCTTTCGACAATCTCATCTTATTGTCTCAACCTTCAGACCCTCATCGCCGTTTTTTCATTTCATTCCTCCATCAACACCCCCTCCAATGTTCACCTCACTGAGATGAAGCAATCGATTGGGGATGGGGCCACGTACCAGGTTACCGTGAAGCCCACCAACAGTATCTTGGATGCTAAAAGGCTGTGTGGCCATAGATTCAATGATGTTTTTGTATGCCTCGTATGGCATCCCCAATGGGAAGTCGTCCGCAAGGAGATTAGGAGAGTGTTGACTTCGGTCAGGGGTTCTAAAGACGTGTTCAGCATGATGAGCACTCTCAACGATGGAAAGTCCGTGCCGGAGATCGATCCCAAACACACTGTTAATGAAGGCGTCAAGGATGTCTACATAGAGGATCGTACCACTGAGGACCAGCTCGTCACCCCCTGGACTTTCTCAATTGCCAATGGGCATTCCTTGCTAAAGGACCATCAACACTATAAAGGCCTTGCCCTTGTCGAGAAAGACCCATTACATCAGGGGTCTTTTGCCTCCAGCCATATTGTCTCAAACGCTTCTGGAGATGAAACTGTTGCTGAACATACGACAATATCAACTCACACTACAAAAATACATGGTCGTGATAGACCCTCAGGCAAGGAACGAAAGGCTGTTCTACAAACTTTTTAGTGCTAATGTTGAAGTTGGTTATAATGTCATCCGTAGTGACCCAAGAATCAATTGGATCCGCAATCTTGTCCACAAGCACAAGGAGCAGCAGCTGTTGGTGGAGATTTCCCGTTCCTCTGCTCAGCGGTGCATGGTGGCTCCATCTCTGACCCCCACAGGGGGCTCTACTACAGCAACCAAGCTGGTCATTCACTCGGATCATGGGGATGAAAAGGGAGGTAATCTGAAGAAACCTTTCATTTACTTTCCGTTTGGAGTTGCTTTCACAAAGACTTCCGTGGTTTGTGAAAATATCCCTTGAATACACTCATGCGTATGAAATACAGCTATCCATTATCTTATTCATTTCTCATTCTTCTTCCATTATTACAATTATATTGAGCTTAACTAAGGAACTAGTGAGATTCATAATAGATTCTTCCACTTCAATTCCCACCCATCCACGGCTGAGCTCTTCGCATCTCTGTTTGAGTTTGTGTTTGTGTTGGTGTGTGCACCGTTGGAGGCGCTCCAGATTTTGTTCTTCTCAACTGACCCGCAAATAAATGGGTTTGGAGTCTTTGGACGTCATGCTTTCAAACCGAACTCGACCTTGAACTGAACCCATTTGATAATCTAATTTTACTCGATTGAATATATATTTTTTTTTTCTTCAAGAAATATTTTTTCTTCCTTTTTTAAAAAAAGGGGGAAAATAATTTTTATTAAGTTAATTAAGCTGGATTGTGAATTGACATGTCCAATAGAATGAGCCTGATGGTTCGGAGGATTATTTCAAAAAGTGATGGGCCTTGAATGACTATGCCATAACACAAGTACTAGACCCAAGTTGAAGGCCACGCCATATGGACCGAACTAGTAAGAGATGGGCCGTCTCGGCCCAGAATGCAAGACCCTTTTTGTAGTCGTCATGGTCTCCTAATGAATTACAAGAGTTCATTTATGTATGGAAATGTGATTATATAGGTTTGAGATTCTGAAAGTTGAAGCTTTAAGAGATGTCATTAGAAAATATTTGGTTTGAAGATGCCCAAGTCATGTCATGTATTAATTTAGAGAGTCCACTAGCTTGTATGTACACATTGCATTGAATTATTTGAGGTGCAGTTACGGGAAACTTCTTACTAAGAATCTGTGCACTTTTAAAATTAATTGGGACTTTATCTCTATCACATGTGGCCAATAAAAAAAAAAAAAAAAACCATTGTTGGATTACAAATGGTGGTGTTGTACATGCTAATTTAATTTGTTACCAAGTTTACAGTGTGTAATCGATAGAACATCTTTCTCTTGGTTCGATCTCTTTCGAGTGTGGCTCTGATCAGATTGCTGATCTTACAAGTCATGAGTGTCGCTCTCTTAGCGTGCTAGCTAGCCGCTCCATGCCACTGAGAGAGATGCATGCATGCATGAATGTTGTTGTTGGAGGAAAGATCAATTCGAGTCGAACAACTACGTACATGATCATGACTATGATCCCGTTTTGGTGCAATGAGATACAGAATCCTTATTCCGTTGTGTTTATATTTTTCTAATAATATAATTTAATTCCCATTTGGAAGAAATAAATTATATATGTGACAAGAGAAGCAGAAAGCATAGAAGCAACAACAGGCAAGATAGATATATAGCCAGCAGTACAATATTAAAATGGCGGGTGTAATTGATCGGCGAGAACTCTCTGAATCTAGGTAAATTAATCACTTATTTTAAAAGTTTAAGCTAATGAGAATAGGTAAATTTAATTATTTGTATTTTATTCATCTCACGTGTGAGCCAAACTCTCCTCAATAAGTTTGTCCAACATGCAAAATATTTAATTAAATGAAATAGAATGTAGAGTCATGAGTGTTTGAACTCAGAATTTTTACTCTAATACCATGTGAAATCACCAATTATTCAAAAAACTGAAACTAATGAGAAAAGGTAAATCTCATTTTTCGTATTTTATTCTTTAAAAATATAAATAAACGAAAGTTATTATGTCAATTTACACTAAAGCAAAATTATGAACCAAGTTGCACGTGGCTGGGTATATGATTTGGAGTTTTGACGGTATTATAAGAAAACTGTTTATTTATGATTAGTTAGTTATTCCATGTAAAAATGTCTATAATTTCTTGCCAAAATGAGTATTTTTTATTACAAATAATCTCTCACAAATACTCATTTTTCTTATAGTGCAAGATATATAAAAACTTGTTCATGTTTATACTTTATTCGTTTACTCATGAATGAACAGATTCGCACCCAAATTTAATGTTTGTGTGAAAAAAATGAACCAAGTTTGAGTAGGACAAATTAAGTTCGGATATTATACGTAGAGATGATCATCTATATATATATAAATATATATATACAATGTTTAGTGGTAAACTTTAAAATGGTTCTTAATAGGAATTTATGTTCGAGGATTCATTTTTAAATTTGTCAAGCCGAGTTCTAGCTGTATATGGTTAATTAATTTAAATCTCGAAATGAGTTTTTTTTTAAGCCTCAACAAATCAAGATTAAAAAGGAAAATAAATCAACCCAAATTTAATTGACTTGTTAATTTGAAAGCCTAGCTAATTCAAATGCATGTCATGTACATGATGATGTAGTACGTACTTATATATATATATGATGTTCTTTCACAATATTCATGTATATATGCTATGCTATGCTAAAAACTCACAGGTTCTACAGCATTTATGATATATCTCGATCGATCGTCTATATATATATATAGATTTTCCATATATCCAGACATTATTATTGATTCTTGAATGATCATTGATAAATTATTATATATGTTGTGCTGGCAACTAAACAAATATTAAAGATCACTTGACTTGGGGTTTAGATTCAGATGATCAGATCTATATAAGTCATATATGCATGATGATCATTAATGCTTGCTAGCTAGGCATGCATTTATATATATATCAATATTATTTGATCATGATGATGATCTGTAATCCATGCAGTATAAAATGACTCGATCGATCCCTTCACGCAATTTGTGATCATGATCAGTCGAAATTAATTAGCAATTAATATTATTATTTTATATCTTGGAAAGATGATCATACTATATATATATATATATATATATATATATATATCTGCATCCAGGCTAGCTAGCTCTACGTAAATTATAAGGCACTCGTTGTGCCGAAGCGAAACTAGTACTAAAGCAACATGCACGATTATTGAAGCTGCAGACTGCATGCAGTACTATATAATATATAGTATTTATGAGGCATAAATACACACATACGCAGGTACGCGGGTATTCTTGTTGCAGTGATTTATCAAAACGTACAAATGAAAAAAACAGTACAATATCCAAAGCATGCTAGCTATTACGTTCAGCTTGAACTCAACAAAGTTTAATTAAAATTTAGTTAGATAATTCATTTTTATAAATTTAGTTAGTTATTTTTTAACAACATTAAATAATAGACTCTTCAAATTTATGATTATTCTATTAAAATATTGATTTTGATCTATTTATTTATTTTAATTCTAATTATAATTTAAATATTTATTCATTATTAAAAAACTACACATTAATTTTCTAACATTGATATTAGATTTTAAAAGAAAAAATTAGCATCAACTAATCATAATATTGTAGAACTAGAATTTGAAGCAATACTCTAGCAAGATGATGCTTTTGAGACGAAAATGAATTTTCTGAAGTTGTGAGCTTGGGATTTGGGCGCTCATGCTTTTGAGATGAAAATGAATTTTCTAGAGTTGTGAGCTTACGCGAAACGAATAGCACGCGGAAGAGAATTTTTTATGCCAAAATAATATTTGGTCAGTAACTTGAACTGATCAACAGATTAATGGGTTAGTGAAAATGATCACAATTAAAAGTACTGTAGTTTTGTTGAGTCCATTACATTGAGTTTTTATGTAATCTAGTTAAATTATGATCATGCAAAATATAATTTTATTGAGTCTACTACTAATGCTCTAACAATGCAATAAAAAAAAAAAAGTAATAACGGATCGGAGAAGAAGATCTAGATCAAGATCAAAAAGAGCCAAAAAGAAAAAAAGTGCATCATTGTATTAATATATATGTATGAATCTTATTGAGCAGAGAACCAAATCTTGATAAGATCATATGATACAGACTAAGTGTATAGGTCTATTCCATTTGTTTCAAATTAAAAAGCTATAATAATCTGAATTCGATCGAATTAAGTGTTTAAGGTGATTGCCCGAGTGGCTTATTACCATTTCCCAAGAGAGATTCGAGAACCCAGTTGTTGCCATTAGAGCTACCAGTAGTACTACTGATCTCCCCATGATCCCTAGGACCAGATAATGGAGTCCCCACGGGATGAGTACTTGTAGGACTCTCTTTATTGATGAAAGAGTTTATAGCAGCTGCAACGGCAACTCTAAATTTAGGGTTTGAAGTAATTGCCGTCACATTTTCTGCCATTAATGACTTATTTTCTTCATCTCTCCAATTCTTGATCTGATCCTGATCATGCAGATCCATTCTTCTCGGGATGGGAAAAATTAGATTGCCATTATGAAAACTTGGGTAATTGCCTCGCATCCAAGAGAAATTACCGGCTTGTTGAGATGGTGAATACGAGGGGCTAGCCATTGGGAATATTTGAGGAGGATTATTGTAGGAGCTGTTGTTTGTCATGTCAAGAACAATTCCTTTGGAAGGGTCATTAGGGTTTATGCTTCTAATGTTTGATAGATGCGAATTAGAAGGGTTACCCATATGGGAACCATGATAATTAGGAAGGGATACCTGGGTGAAGTTAGAGGTGCCATTTGAAAGAGGATTGCTCGAATCTAATAACATAAAGGAAGCTGCTGCTGAGGTCGTGGAAGCCATGGCAGTTGCTCCCACAGGAAGTGGGTGGTTATGTGTTCCTTCATAAGTTGTCACCAGTATAGACATGTCCTCTAAGCATCTTTGCACCTAGTCATGCGCAAAAGAATAAACAACAACCAATTAAAACTTAATGCAAAGAATGAAACCATAAAAGATTAAGCAGTACTACATGAATAACTTTCAGTTTTGACAGGTAATTTGTACTTGTTTTCTAACTGGGCATCCAGGAGCTACAGTGCAACGATAATAGGCTCGGGGACAAGGATTTCCTTTTGCAATTTTCTGCCCATATTTTCTCCATTGGCAACCATCGTTCATCTATATATAATATAGGAAAAAGTAGCGATTAATTATAAGTTGCACGTAATTGGGTGAATCTTATATATTGAGCTCATAAAATATCTATGAGATTCAGATGATAAATTAAGCTCACTGTTGCTGCTTCACATCTAACTCTGACCGAAACCCTAGCTTTTCTGTTGGCTGGAGACGCAACATGGCTTGTAATTCCGGCCGGCAAATGATCATTCCGGTACTGTAGCTTGTTTTGTACAGTGGCAAAAGTCGCCAATTCTTCCTTATTATCTTCTTTATCTTCCAGCAGTACTCTGTGATCTTGTTCTTCAGAATCCGTATGTAGCCTCAGTGACAACCCTAATTCACTCTCTCTGATACCATCCTTGTGGGACGGAGAGGGAAGCCTTTTGGGGGTGATATCTAGAATATTATTGGCAACTGTCTTTGGTTGATCTTGAGTACTATCGTTGTGATCATTACCATGGAGCAGAAGAAATATTTGAGGATCCTGAATCGAGGAAAAGAGTAAATTATATAATTACAAATATATAATCAATAATATCCCATAAAACAATGAACAGAAATCGATAAATTGCAAGCGAAAATACCTTCATGTCTTGGTTATTTTGCTGGATGCGGGCGAGTTTCGTCTGTAAATCGTTGTAGTCTTTCAATGTTTGCTCCACGGTGTTCCTCAACACCTTGTTTTCCTCTTTCATGCGGTTCATCTCCTTTCGTAGCAAAGAAAACTAGTAAAAACATGACAGATTTCTTCGATCGTCAGTAAACGGACATACAATTATACATGACAAATCAGTAGTAGTACTGATGTTGATGCTTCAATTGTTAACAAAGGGTTTTATATATATATATATATATAAGCGGGGTATAGACGTACCTCTTTAGTCTGCTCCATAGATACTTCCATTATTAATGCATCATCGTCTACTTGATGATCTCCTGCGGTGGCCTGATGATCATCAAGTAGTACTACTACTGCTTGATCTAATTTTGCATCACGAAAATCATGATCCTTCGTTTGTGGTGCTTGTTCATGATCTTGTTTTTCTTTTTCTTTTTGATCTTCCCGATCCTTTTCTCGATCTACTAGTACTAGTTCATGATGATCTGCAGCATGAAATTCTTTAGCATGTAGCTTGAGTGACAGATCAATCTCCATGGCCATCTCTGATCTCTCTCTTTCTCAGCAAGACAAAACTGCAGAATGATCTCTTTCTTCCTATTAATGCTACTTTTGAGGCACCGAAGTCAATTCCTTCGTCTCAAAGACGTACTATTAGCACACAAGGCCGACGCATCCAAGCTTTGACTTTTATTGGCCACCTTAATTAACCTCGTGAATTTAATATGAATTACTAAGAATCAATTAAGTAGCTAATATTATACACATTTCATATGCATATATATATATATATATATATATACACACATAACATGAGAAATTCATGTATTCATTTTAAAAAATTAAAAAATTAAATAAATATATAATAATGTATGTGAAAATTTTAATTTTTTAATAATAAATTTTATTCTTTTTCAAAATTAAGAAAAATACTATATCTAGAATTACTCATATTCCACAAAAATAATCATTAATGCTAATCCTCAAAATCATCACTCTTTTTGACAATATTATAGTAATTAATCATTTTGCCAGCTGATACTTGTACATGGTCCCCCCAGTTAGAAGAGAAGCCCAAATTTTTAAATATATATGGTAAATCATAGCCTAATTAGCAGCTAGGAATTAGCTAGCTAGGAGGCAAAATAAGTCTAGCTAGCTTCTTTTTTTTTTTTTTTTTTCTTAGGGTAAATATCAAAGATACTCAAAAGCATAATTTAAGGGCATGCGTGAGTTGCCAGTCATGCACCCAATACATGCAAAACTCATATTAGTACTACATTTACATTATAAAATATTTAAATATTAATGGGTATATTTAATTAATAGTTTTATTTAATTATATATTATTATTGCTGTGACAACATGCATGCATCATCTAATTCCCTAATTCATATATATATGGAATAAGGTAGCTAGCCTCATACGAAAGCCAATAAGAAAACCTTGGGATCGTGATATCGATCTTGAATTCTTCAACACAAAGACCTCAAGCGAGTTACCGGCCCTCGTCCCAGCTGCTCGATCCCATTCTTGGACACGATTTTTTTTCTTTTTTTATAATAATAAGAATTAATGTTTTATATAAAGAAATTCTATAAAAATAAATTTATAAATTAATGTGATCATTTAATTAATATTGTACGTTAGATTAATCTTATATATTTTATTATAAAATAAATCTAATATATCATATGAAATCATATCGATTTATAAATTTAATTATTTTATAAAATCTTTTTACAGTTATATCACTTGATCGATCTTTTTTTTTTTATCCTCCTCTGCACAACCTCGGCACTACGTACGTACCCTCCTACGTCAAAGTACTATATATACGACTCATGCAGTTTTCCTAGTATAAGCTCCAAGTTGTAGTCACATATATAATATAAAACTCGTAATGTGCTGTTTTTTTTCTTTAATTACCTCTGATCAGCTGATGATCTGGAGGTCGAAATTCAACTTACTGTTTATGGTTGGATTAGTTAATTATTAATTAATATGCACGATACCTTATATTAATGAATGAATACTATTACTTCCCACCGTCATGTTTTATATATCATGACCATCTCTATTCGGTCATCTTATTATATGGTATTAAATAATTAGAAATTATTTATTACAAACTAGTGTGGTACATGGTTTAATTTGAGCATACAAGTCTCAAATGCACGAGTCTTTTATAAAAAGTGTGAGCTCTGTCAAAAAAAAAAAAAGAGTTTTTCATATTTTTTTTTTATGGATGTTGGATGCACAGCTTTTTTATAAAGGTCCTGCGCGAAACTTATGTATTTGAGATCATTTGCATATATCATTTCTCTTTTATTGTAATTAATGTTATTTAATTAGAGTAGGATGTTAATTATTATTTTCCAATATTAAGTAGTAACTTTATAAATTATTATTTACCTGTTATGTGGGATATATATATATATATAATTGTGTATTAACTCTGATCTAGTCAAATATGGGTGGGTGACGATGGAGCCAGTACTACTACTACTATCTGTAAAGCTTTCTAAGTGGATCGTCCCTCCGAGTTTTGTGGCAATCATGTTCTGTCACGATAGAGACACTAATATATATAGGAATTATCTGCCCATTAAAAAAAAGCATGACAATATTAATTAATAACATATAGGAATTATCTAATTATATCTATGTTATCGCGCGTCATGATCATTAATAAAATAAAATAATCCATTTTTCTTATAAATTACTGTGCATGAAATTTAATTACCTTGCTCGATGATCGAGATCAGCACCACCTCCTCCCTTCATTTTACTGATCTGGTCCCTCATGATCAATAGTGTACGAATTTATTATTTAAAATTTAATCAGATTTTCGAAGATTAATTTTGAGGTGTAATCGAGAATCAAAATCTCTTATATATATATTGGAGATAGTGACCTGAAAGAAAATGAATCCAGAGAGTTGACCTGAGGAAAGAAA
Organism: Juglans regia; assembly: GCF_001411555.2. Lineage (NCBI taxonomy): Eukaryota > Viridiplantae > Streptophyta > Magnoliopsida > Fagales > Juglandaceae > Juglans > Juglans regia. The sequence continues at coordinate 26,542,148 of NC_049916.1, read as the reverse complement.
AGAAAATAAACCCATGATCATGTGAGATCATGAGGGTTTGATCTTTTGATTAATTTGACCTCTACTTTAATTTCCATGATCATTTCCTTCCAGCAGCTTGCTCGAGAAGATGAACACGTACGTTGCATGGCTTCAAGCCTTGATCACGAGGGGCATCTGATCAATTAATTAATTATTAGACTTTTGCCAAAGCCAAGCACATTTCGACACATGAAAAACCACGTGGTCTCAGTTTTCGGCTAAGTGATTATGTGAGTATTTGGATTTTTGTGGGATTTTCGTGTTTAGAGTCTCATACATTGGATCATTAGCAAGAGTACTATACAAGCTTGAAAGAAAGAAAGAAAGCAAGAATTGATCATGAACGAGACTTATTTGAGTTTCGATCTGGCTAGGTTAGGTTAGTATTGACAAAGCCTTCATCCGCGCCGCATAGCCAGATATTGCGTGCGCTGAATAATACTACCCACCATCCTTTATTTTTATTATTTTTTTTTTACTATTCTATTATGTAATATTGAATAATTAGAGATTATAATTTGCTATAATATCCACATCATAAAATATTGAGAGAATGATAATAAAATGAATAATCAGAAATATAATTTTTCTACTATATATATTAAAGACTTAATTAGACATTATTCATTATTTTCAATATAAAACATTAATTTGCTATTGATCATGATGAGAATCATGTTATTAATATTAGAATTATATATTTAGGAAAAAAATTATTTATTTTATTATTCGATTGATCAGATCATGTTAAAAACATTTTGCTACCTAGCTAGTTATTGTGGGGTACTCATGACTTATTAGCTAGGACACTAAAAAGCAGAAAAACAAAAGTACCACTGATCAGAGGGGAAGGATCGGAGAACTAATTATGAAAGTAGGTCATTATATTATATATATATATATATATATGTTTATGATGCTTTAGCAAAGATTAATAAGCCGTTTTTTTGGCAGGCAGCGGCTCTTTGAATGTAATTTTCTTTCTTTCTTTCTTTGACTATTATTACTTAGTTTTTAGTAACAAGTACAAGTACAAGAAATTGTATTAAAAATAAAGGGTATACATGATGTTGCATGCACCGATCGAAAGAAACGTAGCCTTAAGGTTAACTCCCACGTACAGTACTACTTAATCCAAGTTAGTAGGGGATCTAATTATCATGTGGACAAGGTCCGTACCCTTAGTCATTAACAAGCTTTGGACCAAAAGAAAAGGAATGGCCATTTGTCAAACACCTAGCATACACAAATTTAAGTTTTATTATTTAATTTGTATATACCTTAGATTTAGGTTCTTCGTGAGTTTCCTTTGTATAGGGAGAATTGGACGAGTCTACACATATTTTATTGCCAAGTAAATATTAAGAATAGTTTCAGAGTATATGAATTTGTAGTATTTTCATACTATTTTAATTAATCAGATATATATGTTATGATATGAAGATAATATTACGGTGTCTTCCATATTCTATAAGAGTAGCAAGTGCATCCCATCACCAAATAAATGTAAGGGATGTCCACAAAGGGAGGGAAAAAAAAATAACACTAAATGTAAGAGATAATATATACAAAATATTAAGACATAGTTATGAATAATGTTATATACAATCGTAGAGTGTATAAATGCCGTATAATTATTTTGCAAAAGCATGTGATTTACTATTAAAAAATTAATTTTTTCATATAAATTCAGTATTTACTCACTTTTTCTAAAAATATTATACGGTATTTATGCACTCCACGACTGTATTGTTTCTTCATAATTATACACTTGTAACTCTCTTATAACTCTTTTACAACTTATCTAACAATCAATTGATATAAACTTGCCGCTTCATTAAAATTGACTCTCAATTTTATAAAACTACCATTCATTTAATATAAAATTGTAACATTATTACAAGAGAATTATAGATGATCAATCATTTTTCATACGTATATATATATATGATATTATGTTCAAACTCGATGCTTAAAAGGAAGCAATTAAAGGGCACGGGAAGGCAGCTTGAAGAATAATTATTTGGGACTGAAGCACGTGATTCCTTCATTTTCCTGATATTACAAGATGGTTTTAATTTTGTTAATGAGATTTTCCAGATTTTTTTTTTTTTTTTGGCTTAATTCTAAGATGAAATCATGTAAAGAGAGAAACCCGTCGTGTTATATTCAAAGTTGCACCTATTCGGTCTAACTTTTTGTGACTCAATTGTCCATTGATTTCCTCTCTAACTATCGATTTAATATTCAAAGAGGGTTGGTTCACATATCAACATTATTAAATACATACACACATATAAATATATGATAAAAGGATTAAATATATATATAATTTAATCAGATAAAATAAGAAAAAAAATCTCAATTTCCCACAGGTAGGTAGATAATCAAGTTGACTACTTGGGGATGGTACAGTAGTCACTGAGTGAATAATGATTCATGCACGCTTACCAAAATAAAAGCCAGCGGCCGAAATCACGCAGGAAAGCTTTGATTCTATGTACCGAGAGGCTTGCTAACCATCGTTACCATATTAGACTAGACTAGACTAGACTAGACTCGACTCTAGAAATAGTTGGCTGGTTCAAAGCCATGGTATTTGGGGGTTCTGTACGGCCTCCAATGAATAAAAAGAGACCAAATCCCTTCTTGTGCATACCCTCCTCCTCATCCCAGAAAGTCCCTAAAATATATATATATATATATATATACTAGCGGTTGGGTAATGTGCGAGGCACATTTGCCCAGTTAAAAAATAAATTATTTTATAAAATATAAATATGTTTTGGATTAAAAAAAAGAAAACGTAATCATAAGTAAAATAAGTAGTATATAGAGAATTTTTTTATGAACTCAATTTCTGTACCTAACAAGTGAAAAGAGATGTGGAGAATTTTTGTGATAGTGATAGTACTTCACTGCATAAATCGAAGCAATCCAACCGAAGAAAAAAAAATGAGAAGTGGTAAAATGAAGGGTTGGATTTAAATCTTAAAAATTTTAATGTACCAGCAGCAGCTTCGTCTTTCAAAAAACAACACACGTAGACATCATATCCTTAGATATGATTTGGATCGATGTATTAATAGTAGTGACATGGTTTGTGAATAGTAATATATAAAATTATTTGGATTAAGATGTTTTATTTGATTGTAGAAAATGAGAGAAAAAAAGTTAAAATAAAAATATTATAAAAGTTAAAATATTATTGGAATATAATTTTTTAATGTAGTTTTTGTTTTAAATTTAAAAAATTTATATTTAAGAAAATTGTAATGATTAGATTAACAAATAAAAAAATATTTTATATTTAAATAATATTTTAAAAAATATATAAAAGTTTCTGAAAACCTAAGAATCTATTAATCTCTTCCTCGAACTCAATAATTTTGTTTGAGAAGAGATAGATTGTCAATTCCCTCCTGATCCAATGATGTTGTAAATTTTTTATTTTTTTAAAAATGTTTATGATGATTAAAAAAATACATGAAAAAAAGAAAAGAAAAATAAAAAAATGAAATACATATTCATGACATATTTTCAGGTTACTTTTTTATTAGTTGTAGCAGTTCTCTTTAGTTAATTAAGAATATTATCATATTTAAATTATGTTAAAACTCTAATTATTTATATAGTTATACTTTTTTAAAAATATTTAACAAAATTTCATTATTTATTTAATGATGAAATATTAGTATTTTATAAATGGCTTGGTTATTTTGAAATTAGTGGTACTTGTGTAAAATCCTGTATGGCGTAAGATTTTCTAATTGATAAAAGAAAAGCACGTTTGCCACATCTGTCAAATTGAAGAAAAAAATAAAGTGTAATTTCAAATATTAAAATAGTCTAATGTATAAGAATAAAATTATTATTTATTTATGTTCATCATTTATTATGAAATTTAAATTATATTAAAAATTTAAATTAATTAGATAGTTTTTTTCTCTTAAAAATGTACAATAAAATTTCATCATTTATTTAATGATAAAAAATTAGTATTTTATAAATTAAAGTTGATTTTTAGTATATGATATAATAAACAGTAATAGGATATGCGAAGAAAAAAAAAACAGCTTCTTTATTGATCATTTAAAACTCAAAAATCAATATTTTTTCCACTTTTTCTTTCTTCCTCTCTCTCATTCCCTATGCACGATTGCGGTATTACGTCGTACATTAGCATTCACACAGACAAAAAAAAAAAAAAATCTTTACTGTTCATCGTTCATCATACTGTCGATGAACAGTAATAAAATAAGATAACATTTAAAAAAAAAAACCGGCTGATTTAGATTTACTGTTCACGATGAACAGTAATGAATAGTAACGTTATACGCTCTTTTAAGTATAGGCAGAGAAATTTAAATTATATTAAAAATTCAAATTAATTAGATAGTTTTTTTCTCTTAAAAATGTACAGTAAAATTTCATCATTTATTTAATGATAAAAAATTAGTATTGTATAAATTAAAGTTGATTTTTAGTGTATGATATAATAAACAGTAATAGAATATGCGAAAAAAACATGCGAAGAAAAAAAAAATAACTTCTTTATTGATCATTTAAAACTTAAAAATTAATATTTTTTTCACTTTTTCTTTCTTCCTCTCTCTCATTCCCTATGCACGATTGCGGTATTACGTCGCACATTAGCATTCACACAAATAAAAAAAAAAAATCTTTACTGTTCATCGTTTATCATACAGTTGATGAATAGTAATAAGATAAGATTAAAAAAAAAAAAAAAAAAAGGCAGATTTAGAGTTACTGTTCACGATGAACAGTAATGAATAGTAATAACATTATACGCACTTTTAAGTATATATATATAGGCAGAGAGATATATGGCACTCAACACCAGAGAATCTGGGCATATAACATCCTTCCATGAAAACCCTGTCAACTATGTTTCAAGCAGCAGCATTTTGAACACAGGCCAGTCAGTTGTGTCGTATAAAAAAGCATATGAAGTGATGGCTTTTTTATCCTTGAATTTCCCCTGCTTTCCCTGTAAGAATAAGTAAAAGGCTATAGGAAAAGGGAAAAAAACAAAAAACACGAGATTACTGATATTCTCGCTTTCTTTTCTTTTCTCAGATAACCCAATAAATGATAAGGAGCAATTGACTAGAATGAAAAAGAAACCAAACCCTTCTATTAACCTTAAGCAGGCCTGGCACATCATCAATTGTTGTTGGTACAGCTTGTTCCACATAGCTTTCAGCAAACATCAGCAGCACCAGACATCCACTTCAAAACCAACTTGGCTCAAATCCTCTTCTCAATATGAATCAAAGCCAAAAAATAAAATAAAAAGTTAAAACTACCTCCGCAGTCATACTCAGGTTTCCTAGCTTTTCCCAGACATTTGCCAAATCAAAATTCTTTATCAGCAGCAGACAAGTTCCATTCAGACAAAGCACTGCCCCAACTTTTCTTGTGCGGGTTAAGTGCCACTGATATCTTTTGCCTGCATCCCATGCAGAAGTTTTGATGATGGCTGCAATTTCACATACTGCACAAGAGATCTTACAAAGACGTATTTAGAAGACATCACATTCTAATATTTTCTTAATAAATAAATCACAGAACATGGAAACTTCAAAGGGAAAATAAAGAGAATTCTAGAAGAGCAGTTACCTTCATGTAGAAAGCACTGATCTCCTCCTCTGTAAGGCCTTCATCCTCTCCAGCATTTTCCTCCCACCCAAGTGATCGTAAAAATGCAGCCTCCTCATCTGGATGAAGAATCAAGCCAGGGCTGGAGTGCTCCTCTGAATCTCTCAAACATCTCTGGGACGCATCACAAGCATTGCCACTGTGGGCTATCTCACCCCTTCTTTCAGACAAGTCTGCAACAGAAGTATCCAATGAAAGGGCATCTCTACTCTGAAAAGGGACAGACATATCACGCAAAGCTACCGTGGCCAATTTATCAGAAATCTCTGCAACAGAGACAACCTGGCCAGGATCAGGGACAGCAGAAGAGGGATTCACAGAAGAGTTCTTTCTCGAAAGACTTTTGAAGAAATCATTCCGGCTCTGAGCTTGAGACGATGATTTCCTCTCCAAAGTAGTTCGACTAGCAATTGGCCTGCGCTCAGCACTGGCCGGGCTTAAATTGTTGCTTAAGTTCTTAGAGAGAGAAGACCCAGCAGCAGACGGAGTGAGACCAAGTAGACTATTAGCTACTCTGCTTCGATTAGCAGGACTCGGGCCATTCTTAGCAGTGGAAGAGAAAGAGAAACCATTCAGCTCTCGTGATGAATTGAGGATGCAGAGATTGCCCACAGATATCTTTGTAACATCAGATTTAGCAGACACTCCATGTGGAATTTGATTAATAGGGTGTGAAGAGGGGAATGTATGCTGCTGCCCAATATAGGGTTTTGATTTCTCTGAAGGACTGGGCACCTGAAAGTAATCAAACAAAAATAAGACAACATTACCTTTTTAAGCTTTAGAATGATAACCCAACCCTGCTGCATGGACAATAACAGAATTTACCAGCAGTAAACTTTCTAGATTGTTGCCGTATTTTTTTTTTTTTTAGGGGGGGTCATGTATTGTTATGAATAGTTACTGTCCAAGTCTAGGAAGGAATTGATCAAACCTTTAAGCCAGTAAAACCTAATCAAACCAATTTATAAAAGAAAGGTCTCGGGCTAGAAGTGCCAACAAACAATACTTTTCTCATTACAACCAGCACAATATCTTCAACTATATTATCCTTGCTATGTTTTCACTGTGAAAAAAAATTGAGATATTCCTGATGTGCAATAGATGGCTTAACCCTACCATACACTTTTGCTCGCTGACCTTGAAAGGCTGCTAAAATACAAAGAGCTTGTTATTTGCTAATATCCTCAAGGAGGTGGTGGAATATGCTACCCTTGACAAGCAGCCCAGGAGCACAATCTCTTTAATGCAGATGATGCCACCACCATGACCATTTGGTTCATGTCTTTCCCCCAAAAACATCCCACCATGGCCATGCTCCCCATGATGTCCCACTTGATAATTGGAGACTGTGGATGTGTAAAAAAAGTGGGGAGTCTCTGGATCATCTTCTTCTGTATTGTGAGATTGCCAGAGTGTTATGGGAAGATGTATTCAGACAATTAGGGCTAGCCTGGGTTATGCCTACCACTAGGTTGCGCTTCTAGCCAGTTGGACAAATCTAGGTAGTGTTCCACAAATCACAGTTGTGTGGAAGATGGTTCCTATCTGTATTCTGTGGTGCATATGGCATGAGCATAATGACCAGACATTTGAAGACAAGGAGCGCTCATTGGAAGAGCTTAGACTAGTTTTTGTTAGAACTCTATTTCTATGGTCAAAGCTGTTGATTTCAAAGACCTTGATTTTCATGATTTTCTTGTTTCTATTTCTCACTCCTAGATAGGTGTCACCTCTTGGGCTATACATATTATTATTAATACAATCATTTACTTGTAAATAAAAAATAAAAAATGTAGCCTTCACAATGCCCTTGTTCTTGTGTACCATGACCATGTCCGCCTAAATTTCCTTCTCTATGACCATGCCACCATCTCATGTCCCTCACCATGAGATTGGCGCTCTTAATGTCTCCGGTTGAGATATTACCCTAAAAAATTCAACTATTCCAAATATGACTATCAATACTATATTGTAAGGCCACACAAGTATATCAATTGGTAACTCTCATTTTTGCTCCCCGTGCACCTCTGGGATTAGTTGGGACTTTGTTCTCAAACACCTGGTGCCAATAAAAAAAAATCTCATTTTTGCTCAAACAATACGATGGAAAAAAATTAAAAAATCTGTCTAGTTTGGTTTCGCAACCCAAAGGACATAAGTAAGAAATCACTCAATGTACAAGAGAAATGTAGTAACTGCAAGCAAGCAGAAACATATGGGAATTGGGGTTGGGGGGGTGGGGCACTAGTTCGACAATGGTACTCTTGATTGTTTGAGTAGGTGGGTCACATGAAGAAGCTGGCCCATAAATCCAGTTGCTTATTTGGTGAGGCACCAAATCAATATTATCTCCTTTTTCTGGTTGGTCAAGGGTAAAAACTTCTCTATGTATTCCATTCCCATTGATCCTATTCCGCCAAACAGATCTTTCCTCTCATTCTCTATATCCCATAGGTGTACAGGTGAAATTGTATTTTTTTGTACGTCATGAGGCGAAAAATCTACAAGCCATTATCTTTAAGATTTGACAATCAAAGCAATGGATATATTCTTTTAAGAACCTTTTAGAAATTTAACTACCCCAAGTAAATCTTATTCATAACTCATCTGCATTTGCCAGAGCATAGGCTCATTACCTAAACCACCCAGTCCTATTGAGATTCCAACTTTCAGTTAAAACTCTCTTCTTTCCCTTCTTAAGACGTATCTAGCAAGACTAAGAAGGTAAAGTTGGCATGGCAGTGATATGTCAAAAGACTACGACAGAAAAGTACACATCAGGTAACAGATAAAAGAGGGTGGGGGGTTGGGTTGGCCAACAAAAATGAAATCCTCTCACTTCTTTCTTTTCATTCCAAACAAAGGAGTTCAATTTGAAATGAACAGAATTCCAACTTTTTGCATTTCCGAACACACTCAATGAAATGAAAGAAACTACCATCAATTACACTCAAGTGTATAACTTTAAAAGATCTGTGGGGTAACACATACATTATTGTATGTATATAATCAGTCGTCACAGTATATTATCCTTGGTTGGTCCTAATCGTGGAATGGACACCCAATATTTCAAATGAACTAACGAGTATCCTGATCCTATATCTTAATATCTGACAAGCAAAAATCCTCCACCGAAGTAATTTAATCACAAACATTGATTAAAAGAATTGCCAACAGGAACTGAGGAGTAAAATTTCTTAGACTCAAAATGTGAACGGAAATCTCTATGGTATAGAGCTCTAGGTATTTATAATTACAAAGGAGGGAATCAACAGCTCTTACCAAGGCTTTTGGCATGGAAGGTATCAAGGGAATCAATTGCCTAGATTGCTTCATGGTCAGCTCTTCAAGCCTTTGGTTCCCAATAGATAACTAAATTTAGAATCATATGAACAATATATGAGCGTGAATGTATGATCTAACAAATGCTCAAAAATACAATAAAAAATCCAACTTACTTGAGGAAGTGCACGAGTGGGAGGATGGCCCTGAGCCAATGTTTCAGCCATATTGAGGCCAGTCCCTGTGGTTGGAGACACAGAAGCTGAGCATGCAGAAATTGTTTGTTGACCCAATGCTGTGCCCGTGCTATTGCTTCCAGCAATTGCAGGCATCTCTACTAGAGCCGACTTCCAGCCATCACAACCAATCACGGACAAATTGCCAATTGGCAGACTCTGAATGGCAGTGTTCAAGCCAGAAGATGAGACTCTTCCTATTTCAGAACCACCTTGTCTCTCTTCAGCTAGGAGTGAGGGAAATTCCCGTTCAAATGCACTTTTAATGGTACTGCTAACAACACTACTACCACCAAACAAACCATCACCATTGCTGTGTTTGCTTTTAGCATAATTTGAGTCACCAGCTACTTTCCTGGGCCACGTGTCACCACATTTTCTTGTAATAATAGACTGTGAATGTTGCAAAATATCCTTCTGAGACCTATTTGGTAAGATGCTACCAAGAGGATCAGAATAGTCACGCCACCTGTGGTTACCCAAAACCAACTTGCACTTCTCAGGGTAGTCATCAATGTTCTCCCAATCCCTATAACAGTGGCCTCTGCCAAAACTACTGTAAGACAGTGAGTGGGGAGAACTGTTACTACTATAACTCCGGCGAAAATTGATGGAAGTGGCTTGATCTGAAGCAAATAAATGACCAATTTCATGATCGCCGTCACTCAAGGATGATCTATTTCTTGTGTGCTTCGATATGTGATGATCATCTATTTCAGAAGACATGTGTACATGTTTTAGCTTAGCTCTTATTCATTTGTTCCGGAACATAATAAAAAGAGAAGACAACTAAAATTTCGTATCAAGATTTCATTCACTTCATATAATTAATGGTGATTTCACACTGAAACTGATATATTAATGCCTTATTTTTATCGAAGATTTTTAAGCAACTTCCATACGTTCCCAAAGATGAAAGGAAGCATAAAGTTTGCTGTTTATGAACTCAAGAAAACGTAATAAACCAATATAATAAAGATTAATCCACTAAACAAAGTCTAGCAATACTCATAGGCTCGATACAGATCGAGTATTTGGCCTTTTCTTCTGAGACTAAAACAACAGAAAAATAGGAATCAAAACTTCGTATCCTTCTCTCTCCTTCTAGTCTGTCAAGTTGTCAACAACCATGAAATAATCAAACAGATAAAACAAACACAAGAGAGCACAGGATACGTGAAAGTAAGCAAATGAAAATTACCTGAGTGCAACGAAGATGATGAAAATTGAAGGTCTGTGCCGACCCCACCAGCGACACTTCCACTGTTTTTCAGCCATTCGGGCACTAAAGGGAGCTCACTTCTATCCATAACTTGTCTCAATCATGATCAAAGAAAATTCAACGGACCCCAATTTTTCTTGTGTAAAACTCTCAACTTCCCCTCGATGGTTTTAAGCACTTCTCTAAAGACATAAATAATCACGCAACCTCACTTTAAACTCACTTTCAGTCAACACCAAAGCTCGCTTCGCATATACCCCCAAAGAAAACACGTCAGTGCTGATCTCAATCGAAATTCCAAAACCCAAATTCTTCAAAAGTGTCCTGTACACAGAAATTAGTCTCTCTCTCTCTCTCTCTCTCTCTCTCTCTCTCTCTCTCTAAATGTATATCTATATATATTCGCCTCCCTATACAGTATACACTATATACTATAAATAACAAAGAAATTGGTCAAGAAAACCACAATTCAATAGCAACCCCAATCAATCAAATACTTGAAAAACATCTATAAACTCAAGGAAATGCTTCTAACAAAGAACACTTGGACAGAAAGTGTTTCCAGGAACAAGCAAAATTGGTCAATACGGGCTTCTAAAATCCAAGGAGAACAGACCGAGAAGACGGTCATCTCGGCCAACACTGTTTGAGAAAATGACCAACGCACGTCCCTTAGATGAGCATGAGCGAAACCGAGCTATTCCTGATACATGGGCGAGGACCCACACCAGTTATAGTAAATAACACGAAAACCAAAGCCCAATAATTGCGAGCCCTAGAAAGGCAATAAAACTTCCCTGGACCTAGGGCCTGGACATGGAACAGAGGAGAGAAAGAGAGGCCAGCATGTATCTGTAGAAGGATTGAAGTGACCGAGCACGACTGACGAGCCGTTGGAAAGAAAGAACCGATGAGATCAATCAAACTCGCGTGTAACGGAGCCCCCAATCATGCGCTTCTCGAGGCTTCGCACCCATCTCAATGCGAAGCAGTGCGACGCAGCGAATCAGCAAGAACAAGCCAATAAGAACTGCGTGAAGGAAGGCAAAAGAGGTTTCTTTCGAAATCTAGAGACCAGAAAAGAGAAGTGCGGAGTTCATAACAAAAAACAAAAGTAATTCGAGTCTGAGATTAGGTTCCAGAGAGAGAAACGAACGAAGAGTTGGAAGGCACTCTTGAGAGTCTCGAATCCTCGATCTGCTTTGCTTATGCCGCGACGGGCGGGAGAGGGAGGGAAGATTAGAGAGCAAGTTTTGTGTGTGAACAGTGTGTGTTAAGTGTTGGAGGTTGGCTAAACGACTGCCTTTTGTCCAAGTCTACTACTTGCTTTTTAAAAAGCTAACACAGACGTACGACGCCGCTTTCATCGTCTCGATCCCAAAATCATATATTAGTTTGATCCAACTTTCCAATTCCATCTTAATTTATTATTATAATTTTTTTAAATTTTAAAATATTATTATTATAATTAATTTAATTTTTTTAACAATAGTTTTTTAGTTTTTTTAATGATTAAGAAAATATTATTTAATAATATTATGAATTTTTTTTTAATATTTAAACGTATTAAAAAAATAATGTGAAAAAATTGTCAAACAAAAAAACAAAAAAAAAATTTAAAAAAACCAATCGGGCAAAAAAATCGAGAGCCCAAAACGAGCTCCCTAGCATTGGTAAATAAAAAAATCTATTCATCATTTATTTTTTCATCATTCTCTCATCATCTCTTGATGTAACATTAGATGATAGGTTCACAAATAAAATATAATAAATAATCTCCGATCATTTAATACCACATCATAGAATAATAAGAGGATTATGAGAATTAAGATGATAAGTAGCATTAATCGTAATAAATATATTATATTCGATTTTTTAATATTTATCAATTCCATTTTTAGCTTGTTTGATTACTCAGTTCAAATAAAATGAGATATTTTATTAAAAGTTGAATAAAATATTATTATAGTATTATTTTTTATTTTAAAAATTGAAAAAATTAAATTATTTATTATATTTTGAGAAATTTAAAACAAAAATGAAATTTTTTTGAGCTTTGTGAAAATGAGAAACTACTTCAAATTTTGGATTTGTATACATATTTTTAAAAAAATCATATGTATAAATCGATGTAGATAAATACATATTCACATTGTTGATATGGCATAATTTAATTTATTAAATAAATATCAAATTATTTTCAAATAAATTATGAAACCAAACACAGCCCTAAGCCCTTTATCTCCGGCATCACCTACCAAGAATGTGTGCAAGGTGAACTTCGGCCGAATGGCCTGTGTTTCCACTATTTTCTCATCTACCAACAAACTATAGTCCATATGTAACTATAATAATAATAAAATAAAATAAAAACAGTGATATATATACACGTGTGTAGGCAAATAACGGCATATTTAATGATTAGAAATTAAAAATACCAACGTATATTTGCATGTTTTTAGCACATAGTTTATATCCTAAACTCTTTTATCTCTTAATAAGAAAGATTTGTTTGGAGAATTAGATGATATGAGAAATTTATGAATAATAGTAAGATAGTTTGTGAATAGTAATTTTTTTTTTTTTTTAGTAAACGGGTGTTAACCTTTATTAAGAGAGGACTTACAAAGTTGATTTGAAAAACAAATCAATTACAATCGTTAATATCTTCCCAGTACACTTTCGTGACTGACATGGTCTAGTCCAGACAGTAAATCTCTAAAGACCTAGATTTTTAGAGAAAATACCACATCTGTCCGCGATAGAGAATATAAAGCCCCATACCCCGTCTAAGCAGGGTAGGGTATACCAAACCCCAACAACCCTGTCAACGCGGAGGGGGGACTAATATTCCATTCGGACCAAAATCCGAAGGTACTAATTTTTTTAAGATTTTTATTAACCTAGAAACTACATTACACAAAGAAAACTACAAAGAAAAATACTGCAACAAAAGAAAACGGAACACAAAGGCTGATGTGGCGCGTGCAGTACACGTGCCACTCTGGGAAGGGAACCGCCAGTCGACCTTAGAGATCTCGGACTCACAGACTCCAGAAACGCTGCGCGTGGTGTTGGCAGAGGGCTCCCGAGTGGTGCGTGAAGGCCACGCGCCAAACGACGCCGAAACTTTGAGCCGCGCGTGCGGGCTATTCACCACTCCGATTGTTGCGGCACTCAGTGGTCTTTAAGATCGGTGGTAGGGCATCACCATGGCTGGGCGCGTGCTGGCCTGTGCCGGCGGGAAGACCCAAATCAGCGATTCACTCTTATTTTGTCTGAAAATATATAAAAACACAAAACAAAGACTACATATAAGAGAATAGATGGAGGAGGAGGAGGAGGGAGAGAGGGGAAGGGAGCCGAAGCTCCCACCCCTCAAGCCAAATCTGTGAAGGAGTAATTAAATAATTTGAGAATGTTTTATGGGGTTTTAGGAAATAAAATAACAAATTTGAAGAAAAAATATTATTAAGTTAAAATATTGTTAAAATATTATCTTTATTTTTAAATTTAAAAAAGTTAAATTGTTTCTTATTTTTAATTTGAAATTTTTAGAAACTTGTAATGATTAGTTTGCGAGTGTTTATATTTGAGTAATGTTTGAGAAATAGATGATATGAGATGATATGAGATATGATGAGATATAAACTACTTCCAAACATCCCCTTAATCGAGCAACGCATTATTGTAACATACATCTAGTGCTTATAAGTTCAGGAATCAGGATAGGTGTAGTTAACCTCTTCAATCCGCAAGTTCCACGAGACTAATACATGATATCTTCGTCATTTCATATTCGAGAAGTGTTTTATTCATAAAAATATTTTATAAAAATAAACTTATAAGCTGACATGATTTAATATGGTACGTTAAAATATAACTTTACTTTTATTTTAAAATATATATAATGTATCACATAAAATCACGCTAATTTATGAGATTTTTTTTAAATATCTTAATGGCTATAATATTTATCTTCATGTTAAATTGACAAGTAAAATAATTAAATTATATAACATTTTAAACTAAATAAATACTATTTATTTCGTTCTATAAATTAAACACCAAAGTCAAACTCACTCATGATCAAGTGTATATTTTTTTATTGAGTAATGTTACATATAGTCTTCAAATGAGGATTATATTATAAATCTATTTAATTTTATCTTTAAATTTTTTTAAAATTATAATAATATTTTTATTAAAATGATAATTTTTTTCTATTTAATGATGGATTTGTATATGTAATTTTTATTTAAAGATTGTAAATAGAATTTCTCTATCTTATTAGAGGGTAGTGAGAAATTGCCATCCTTCGTGATTCACGTTCAAATGGGGAATTTATACCATCCATTCTCACCTTTTTATTTTTTATTTTTTACACAAAAATTAAAATTTATAAGATAACGTGGAGAAGTATCTGATTTTATCAACAATCACGTGTTCACGTACTTAAGTAAATATGAGCATGAATATTCCCATGGGATTCCTAATGTTGATGATAGAGAGCGACGGCGTGCCACTTGGCAACACACCAGAGAAGAATAATATGATGAGCGTCTGGACAATGGAAAAAGTCGTTCCAGTAAATGCAATCCCACAGAAACAGAAACAGAAACGTTTTTTTTTCCTGAAGTAGACAGAAACATAGTCTATCAACGTTTCTCTTCCTCCCTCCATCGTAACGTGCACTTGTCTATGTCATTGAGAAATATCCATACGAATAATATAAATATATAGAAAAAGAATATTGTTTATTACAATTATAAATTTAATAAATTTAATTTATAAGTCGGGTAGATAAAATATTTTGGGAGACACTTGGGACCGATTAGATGTCGCATGTTCTTTTACACCAGCAAATAAGCAACTCTCACGTATGACTTTCAATAGTATTGAGAAAAGACCCACATGCAACAGATCACAATTTTTGTGTTCTCCTAAGTATTGTGTGCTCAAGATATCTCTCTTATGTTATATTCTCTCTCCTCCCTTCCTCCCCCGTTAGCCTGCTCTTGCCGTCCTTCGAAATCTCCTTGTTGGTTGAATAAATTTGTAGCTCTATGAGATTAGATAAACTAAATTTTGATTTGGTAATTTTTGTTTGGTTGTTGAAAAAATGTGAGAAATTATGAGCCTCTAATTCAAAATGATTTTTGGGAAATATCATACACAAAACCTTCCAAACCCTAATTTATCTTATCTATATGCTCACGATCCCCCTCATCATTATCTTGTAGAGAAGTTCAATAAATTACCATGTTAGGAACCCTAATTATAGTTTGAGTTTTGGTGGATTTAATAGGCTATTTCTTATGAATCCTGCAAAACACAATATAAGATTTAGTGCTAATGGTCAGCATAAGAATAATAGAAGAATCTTAAAACACAATACAATAGGGCGTATGGGAGAGAATAGAGAAAGGAAAAAGGGGTGAGGAGAGAAATAAGAGAATCGAGATGGGAGAAGAAAATAATAATCGGGAGGGGAGAGAAAGAATAGAGAATCGAAATGGGAGAGAATAATCGGGAATTGAAAAGGGAGAGGGATAATCATGAAGAGGAGAATTAAAATGGAAGAAGAGAATCAGAGATTGAAAGGGAAGAGGAGAATAGGGAGGGGAGATAAGAGGAAAAAGAATAAAGTTAATTCAATAAGATGTAATACATTGTAAAACAAATATATTTTAAACATGTTAAAATCCGGCTAGTGTGAAAATGAGTATCGTACTAGACCGTTTATGTGTTTTTCTCAAATATTTAATAAAGAAAAATATTTTCATGTGACATATGATTTGATAGAAAAATTTATTAATCAAATCTTATTATATATATATTTATATTAAAAATAGAACACTAATGTATTTAGAAATAGAAAATGATTTATAAATAATATTTTTTATAATATCTTGTATAATTATATTTTAAATGAAGAATATTTTTATAATATTATTATGTATTATATTGTATAATATATTGGGAATATCGTTACTCTTTTAGAAGCACAGCGAAGTTGGAACGACTGGTCACGCCGATGCTTTAAACGACAATTATCTCTGTCTCCATATCCATTGTACGCTTTCCACCAGGACCACCTCTCCCTCCCTCCCTCCCTCTCTCTCTCTCTCTCTCTCTCGACGGTTATTCCTTCCATCTTCAGAAACAGAGGGCATGGGCTCCAAGCAAAACCGTCTAAGACCCAAACTCGAGCGCCGAAACGCTATCAGGAACGTCGACTACTACGCGCCGCCGTCCCCTTCCTCGACATTCGACCATGACCAGTCTTCGTCGGCCTCCGGTCTCCGGTCTCGCTCTCTCGACCTCTACGCGAAACAAACTAGCTTTCGAGTCAGAGGCATAGAAGGCGAATTTGAACTCATTTGCCGCTCTTTAGGGCTTTCCGGTCCCGACGACTTCTCTATCCCTGCCGCCGCCTGGGAGGCCCAAAAGGCCCGCTCTTCCTCTGACCTCGCCTCCCGCTCTCGCCTCCGAGATCACACCTCTTCCGCTAAACCGGCTCAACCGGAGCCCGAAGACGATTTTTCAGCTGAATTTCAAGCCAGGGTTAGACTCAGTGCGGAGTGCGCCAACGCCGCCAAGCAGAGTAGTTCGAGTTCGGCTAAACTCGAGAGCAGACTTAAGGTTATTTCTGATTCGGTTACTGTGGGGCCAAGTGGAGGAATCAAGGGCTCCCGGCCTCCGTTCCTGAGTCCGCCGCCGGTGATGATGCGTCCAATGGTGGATAACGTGAGCTCCACTTGGGATATACTAAATTCATTTGCTCCTCGAGACGACGTCGTTTCCAATCCGCCTAGTCGCGATGTGGATGTTAGCTTTTCGGATGAAGACGATGTAATTGAAGAGAATGGGGAGTCTAGTGGGGAAATTGGCAAGAGGAAAGAGTCGGACGAGGAGACCGACTGTCGTTTCCAATCTTGTTCTCCTAGATCGGATGATAATAGTAATGCTAATGATGATCACGAGGCTACTATCCATGCATCTAGCGTGATTATGGTGTATACCATTTCACCCAGTGGACAGTTCAGACGCTCCATTACGTCGTGGCAAAAGGGTGAACTTCTGGGAAGTGGGTCTTTCGGAACCGTGTATGAGGGCTTCACTGAGTAAGCGATGAAACTTCCTACTCTATGATTTGGATTAAGCGATGAAACTTATTAGTCTATGATTTGGAATTTTTTTCGTAGCTCTTGTGCTAGTTTTACTCTATTCAAAGATGGTTTCAGTAGAAATTGGGGAATGGGCGTCGGCAAGTGGATTGACAACGTGGATGCCATTAAATGTATTAGTTGTTAACCCTTTGTCTTATAAAATGCAATGACGGGGTTAAAAAAGCATGAAAAAGTTTAAGGTCAAGATTGTGTGTGCCGGGCGAACAGTTGTTAAGAGCGATTTGTTGCAACTTGATCGGTTTCAGGTTGAGCTATATAGTCAGGACGCTAGACTTGTAAAGTTGTAGTGGAACTTATAAGGTCACCTGTAAAGGATTGATCTGTAATCACGTAATAGGGTGAATTGAACCGAGGATAATTCCATTGGTGGTTAGTTATGTCTTATACTTTGGAAGGAAGTTTCCTAAGATGGGAGAGCAATTTAAGTGCATTGGAAGTAAGACAGGAATTTTGAATTTAGGATTAATCCCTAGCTTCATAAAGATAGAATAATATCGGAAGTACTCGTATGGTAACGATACATCCTCTGATCTGTTAGTTTATTGGTTCATAGTCGGATTTTGTTGTTAGATTTGGAAATTACCTTCGCGTTTTAAATTCCATTGCCTCTCTATTTTTCTACCAAGCGTCGAAAGTGGTGGAAAAGATGTTGTGGCATAACTCAACTGAACTTTAGATGAACTTCTTAATAGCGTTTCATAGCGTCCTTTGCTGGAAAAGTTAAGATTCTTGTGGATAATCAATCATCTCTAGAGAAGTAATCAGGACTGGAGTTAAGCTGTTGTAGGGTATGGGACTAGGTGCTGCCCAAGGGGCCGAGTTGCTGCACCTCAAATCATACGTAGTTACTCGAATATTTATAACGCTGACTTCATGAAAAGAAAAATGGAACCCACCATTTAAGATGTCTCCTCGAATAGATAACCAGATTTTTTTTCCAGTACCTTGACTTTTGTCTTATTTTACTTTCCATCTTTAGCAAAGTGATTTTTTTCTCGTACCTGTCTCTACTATATTCATTTTTTAAACAAACCATTTTTTTATAATCTCGGAGTTTGGGTATGAAACCTCAAAAACTTATAAGCAGTTAATTCTGATTGACTGTTGTTACTTGCTATTTTTTCAGCTTTTCCGTCTACCCCGCCTCTGTTTCTCTGTCTGTCTCTCTCTCACACGTCTCTAGTATTTTTCTGCAGAGATGGCTTCTTTTTTGCTGTAAAGGAGGTTTCCTTGCTGGATCAAGGAAGCCAGGGCAAGCAGAGCATTTTCCAACTTGAGCAGGTGAAAAAGAGTTAGTCTAGTTCTAGTAGTCATTACCTGTGGATCATTGTTCCTTCTTTTGCTTTCCACATAAAAAAGTTAATTCCAATTCAATACTTCAATTAGTCTCCAAAGCTATTACTTCATATTGGTAATAATTTTCCTAACACCCTGGTTACTTGCTTCAGGAGATTTATCTTCTAAGTCAATTTCAACATGATAATATAGTTCAGTATCTCGGTACAGACAAGGTTTGCTTCTTCTGTGTTACTTAATTTATTTTTTCTTTCCAATGTACATTCTGGGAATTAGAATCACAGTTTCCTGCTTATAGAACATTTTCTTGACCATCACATCTATGATGAATCTGCAGGAAGGTTAATGCAATCCCTATCATCTCTGGGCGTTGTGATGCTTTTTCTTTATTTGCAGTTAAAGCATTTTATTGATTCAACACTTTTTCTTTACCATCTACGTGGCTTTATGTTGTTATGTAAAATTCTTTATTTTCTGTTTTGATTCTTTTGTCTCTAGTTGTAATCTCTTGACAGAAATTTGTGTTCAAGTCAGGGAAGCTTTTCTTTCTTATTTATTAAATGATCATTCCAGGATGAAAGTAAGCTTTATATCTTCCTTGAGCTTGTAACAAAAGGCTCACTTGCAAGTCTTTACAAGAAGTATCAGTTGAGGGATTCTCAAGTCTCTGCTTACACAAGACAGATCCTGAATGGATTGATGTATCTTCATGATCGGGATGTGGTTCACAGGTGATACTGATTATTACAACCAATTTTTTGGATATTTTCTTATCATAAATTTTGTAGTTGGTATCCTCCTCGATCTCATAGCTCACTAAGTTATTGTATTGCTGACCGCATGTTTAGGTTTCTAGGAGAAAATATTTGTAATTAGCTATGTTAAGTTATATAATTGGGTGAAATCTGATTATAATAACCATCTGTTACAGATGTTTGAACCAGAACATGGTGAAGGACTTTCTTTCCATATTTTGAATAGCTTGCGGATTTGCTTTCTACTAAAACTTTTATTTTCCTCTTCAATTTCCAAGGGATATAAAGTGCGCTAACATATTGGTGGATGCAAGTGGATCCGTAAAACTAGCAGATTTTGGGTTGGCAAAGGTACCTCTGTTCAGTAGAATTGCTGTCCCCTCCTCCCACTCCTCCCCTCCCCTCCCCTCTTACTCTTTTGGTTTATAGAACTAGCTGACAATAAACTACTTTGTTGTTTTTCTTCTCAGGCAACCAAATTGAATGACGTCAAGTCTTCCAAAGGGACTGCATTCTGGATGGCCCCTGAGGTTTGCCTCCTTTCTATTGAAATATATTTTTACTGCACATTTTAGACTATGCAATTAGGGATGCCACCTACCCCTACGCATTTTGCTGCTGAGGCCATTGGTTGCGTATACTTGTGTGTAACACACATGTGTAACTATACTATCATACAAAGCCAAGCATTTGAGTTGTGTTATGCTCACAACTTATGGCATGCGTCAAATAGCCAAACTCTTTTTAACTTTTCAGTTATTATGGGTAAATGATGCATGCCATAACTAGTTATTTCAGTTTTCTAAGGTTGTGTATTCCCTTGGAAAAGTATTTGGAAAGTGAAAGTACCTTCTAAGGTTGCTTTTTTCTGTTGGGTGGCTACTTTGGGCAAAATATTGACTACTAATAATCTTTAGAAGGAGAGGTTTGTTTATTGCTGGTTGGTGTGTTTTGTGCAAAAGGGATGGTGAGTCTGTAAATCACATTTTCCTTCACTGCGAAGTGTCAAGATTCTTGTGGGACGTGGTTTTGAGTTGGACAGGATTACATTGGGTAATGCCCAGGGAAGTGGTGGATTTAATGGTAGGGTGGAAGGGTGTGAAGGGCTGTAAGAAGGCGGTGAGTGTTTAGAAAATGATTTCTCTTTGTCTTATGTGGTGCATTTGGCTCGAAAGAAATGAGAGATGCTTCAAAGATAGAGAACGTTCTTTGGGAGATCTTAGGGTTTTTTTCTTGAGTACTTTGAGTTCTTGGGCTAAAGCTTTTGTAATGGCAGATAATTTTCTGCATCTGTTTTAGCTTTATGGTGTTAGTTTCTTTTTGTTTCTGGAAGTTGTAGGTATTTCCTTTGTATACGTCCTGTGTACTAGGGCTTATGCCTATTTCTTTGAATAAAATTATTACTTATAAAAAAAAGAAGTTATTATTTCAGTTTTCTACAATAGGCCCAGAAATTTCAGTCTTCTAACTTTTTTTTTTTTCTTTTTGTGTCCCCAAGTTATGATATCTCTCTTCATTATGATAACTCTTCAAGAAAAGTAAACAAAAAACACATGAAAGAGATCATTTACATTTTGAGAATTACCCACCAAACATAACATTGGGCCTGGAAAAATAGTCAGACATGCAGACCAAAAGTAGAAGATGTACCTGAAAAGGTCCATCCACAACACAAAACCCACCACTCCAACCAAGCCCACCTTCCGATTTTGATCCTTCTTAACCCCCCCCCCCCCCAACACATGCAGAGCAACACTGTCACCCATAAAGTCAATCTGTTTTTTTATTTTTTTTTTATTTTCTCGCAAGATCTTGAAAACACCAAATGGGACTCTGTTCATACCCGTCACCTCCACCACCTCTTCTTGTTCTGTGCCAACAAGTGCCTGAATCAGGTCCTCCTGGATGATGAAAGATTGAACCATGTCTGTATACTTCCCGTGTACATAGGATATGCCTCTTTCATTCGTATATATAATATTGATCTCTTATTTATCAAAAAAAAAAAAAAAAAGATTGAACTGTGGTATGCTGGCTGGATATAAAAAATTATCGGTTGCTCGACCTCAACCCCACCCACAATCATAGCCTGAGACTCATTCATGGAACCTGGATGGCACTGGTGATATTTTCAAATGCTGATTGCCGAATGCAAATTTGCATACTTAAAATACTTGGTAACTCAATGGTCTGTTGCTTAATCCTGGCCTGTATAGATTATTAATATTGAAAACTTTTCTTACTTCAATAATTTTTACTTTGTTATTGTGTGACTAAACAAGTTTCTAGTGTATATTTTTACGAGGCTACCTTTGTATTTATGTGCTTGGACCTAGCATTCTCCATGCATGCTTATCTATATTGTGTATATTATTATTCATAAAAAAATATTGTGTAATCAGGATTAACCAATGAGCAGCAATTGCAGGTTGTTAATCTAAAAAACCACGGCTATGGGCTTGCAGCTGATATATGGAGCCTTGGATGTACTGTTTTGGAGATGTTGACTTGCCAGGCACCGTACTCTCACTTGGAAGGCGTATGTATAACATTTCATATATATGGAGCATTACTTAAATCTTCCCCTGTTATCGTCGTTTAGTATGGTCATAAATCTAGTTTTTTAAATTTTTTATATCTGTTAGTTTATGTCATCTATAAGAGGTCAAGTTGATTTCAAACTCACTAATGACGACTCGTTACATTGGCTGAAACCTTGTCACAAAACGACCTTATTACGAAGAAGTTGGCCTTAAGAAGATAAGATGGGATTAGAAAGAAAAAGAAATACGTCGTCGGGATGTTAGTTGACATGCATTGGAATTATGTTTGGGTATTCCAGCTATCTCATACTCTCATGCCCATGCCCCTGTTTTTTAAATCATTTTTTTAAATTTTTTTTATACCAGTTAGTATAGGAATGCCTGACATTGAAATGTTCCAATTTAGTTTAGGTTTGAATAGTGAGTTGAGATGAAATGAGATGGGATGGGATGAGTTAAGATGAAAGTTAAAAGTTGAATAAAATATTATTAGAATATTATTTTTTACTATTATTATTATTTTGAGATTTGAAAAAGTTGAATTATTTATTGTATTTTATTTGGAAATTTGTGAAAGTTGTAATGATGAGATAGGATGAGATGGGTTGAGAGTGTTTCTCAATCCAAACTGAGCATTCAGCAATTAGAGGCTGTACAATTGTTAGACTGGAGTTGTTCCCGTAAGAAAGGAACTTCAATATGGAGAGATAAATAAAAAGGCAAAAAATCAATTTTTTAGTGGAGTTGTGTCGGAAAGAAAGACTCCACGGAATTATACAGTGCTCGATCATGTAAAAGCATTCATTTCAATTGCCATGTAATTCCAGATGTAATCCTAGAAAATCTAGTCGAATGTCTAGCGCTCTCAGTTTTGCTAATAATATTGGAGCATTGTAGCCATCTCTGGAGGTGGATCTGGAAAATTTTTGTAACGATAGATTTTTCTGTGTGACAGATGCAAGCACTATTTATGATTGGCAGGGGTAAACCTCCTCCAGTTCCTGATTCCTTATCAAGAGATGCCCGTGATTTCATCCTCAAATGCATACAAGTTAACCCCAATGATCGGCCTACTGCAGCTCAGCTATTGGACCATCCATTTCTGAGAAGACCTCGTCAAAATTCCATCGGCCCTGCTTCTCCTCACTTTCGTGGCATGCGGTCCTAAAAGATCAGTGATGTTCTAGTTGAATTGTCGGTAATCCTGCCAGCCAATGCAGTTAACAATATTTGGCCGTCGGCTTAAGAACTCACCTTGTTTGCAGTTTTGTGGAAGACCGGGAGTGCTGCTTGATGCTTGCAATGTGGCTCAAATATTAGTGGGGGAGATCCATGAAGTATGGAAACTCGGAGCAGAATGGTGGTTAGCCCTGTTGGCTGTTAATATTGCCTTTGGAGCCCTGAGCAATTGCATCAATTTCAGAATGGTGACTCGGAGCTGAAAGGCTGGCTGGAGGATCAACCTTCATACAACCATTTTTGTTGTTTTCAACTGTCATTTTTTTTTTTTTTGGGTTTTTCCTTGTGAAACAGAGCCACCATGTTTGTAATTATAAGTAATTTTAGAATTAGTTTGATGCATGTAGGTGTTTGGGAAAAAGGAATTTTTTTGCCAATGAAATGTACATATATTTTTTAATTGTATGTATATATATCTCATATATAATAAGTGCCAATAAGCAGGCAGCTGTCGTCTACTATTTTTTTTCATTTTGCCCCTCCTTTTCTATTCATTTTCCGTTTATGTCCTCCTTTTGTTGTGCAATACTTTTTTCCAGAATTACCCCTGCTTTTATATTTATTTTTCCATTCTAACCTTGATTTCTGTTTTCTTCTGTTCTCAAATTTACAGTTTTATCCTTCTTTTTCTTTTTTATAATTGCTTTATTTTTTTTTATATCTTTCGTTCTATAAACAGAGTGGGTCGTTCTTTATATGCAATATATAGATGAAATGTTATATAATATATATAGATGCACTTACTCTATTTATATATAGCACTCATTATTTATATGCAATATATAAATATTTGGATTTACATCTTAGGTATAATATCTCAGATTTCAGATTTAAGATAATAACAAAAAATAATAAATAAATCTGCACATCTGACATGCAAATAATATTACCATCGACAATAACATCTAAGATTTCAGATTTGAGATAATAACAAGTCTTATAAATAAATAACAGATCGAAAGATGTACAGAACAAAAAAAAAAAACTATACTTCTACAAACACAGGTTCTAAAATAAAAGAACAACCAAAATCGTTCAGATGTAGAGAATACCTGTTAAGATCCATGAACATTTGTTAAGTTCTCTAGGAAACAAAATAAATGGAGGAAAAGAAGTTTACAACAAATAACAACAAAATAATAATAATAAAAAAGAAAAAAGAAATTTGTAGCTCAACAAATCTGAATCATAATTTCTCAGATTTAGAGTTAAAAGTATAAATATTTTGAAATTTATAAAGAAAAAAAAATTAAACGGAGGAAAATGAGGTAAAACCACTCGAATCTGGAATTAAATGTGAAGATATCTCCATGTCCAAAACAGAAGATCAAAATTATAGATCTACACAATAGAACAAAATTGTACTTTATGCAATAACATATCTCAATCAAAGTTTTTCTGATCTAGAATATGTCCAGTTTATAAAGATAAACACACAAAAAACAATGCATTTGAAGTAAAATTTGTGTGATCTAAAATGAAATGTCTAGATCTGCCAAGTTTAGAATAGAAAGAAAAAAAATAAATCTAAAAAATAAATATAACAAAATGAAATCGAAATATATAGGACAATAGATTTGAAGCAAAAAATTGTCAGATCTATAGTGAAGTGGCAAGCAATGTATGCCGTATTCATTATTTATGTTGGACGAAGGAGACTATAAATGTGAGACAGGCCGCTGTGATCAAAGAGACAGATATTGAAAGACAACGGGAGACATAAAAAAACATGCACAACACAAATAAACATGCACAATATAAAAAACAAAAATGAACAATAGATCTAAAAAATAAATACACAAGTTTAAGAGAACTCATTTCAGACGATTCCATAAAAACAAAAAATAAACATAAATCGAAAAAAGAAAACTGAGAACACAAATTTGAACATGGTCTCTTCAAGTGTGTGAAGATCTGTTTGGATCTTTAAGGAAATAAAAATAATAGAAAAAATAAATGTAAATCAAGTCAGGCTTGTAGGAAATGAATAACATGTATTCATATAGCTACAGATGCAAGATATAAAATGGGAAGGAGGAGTCGAGAAAAAATGCTAAGAAGTAAAGTGCAACAAATAAATAAATGGCAACAGAAGTAGATGAAACAAACGAAAAATACCAAACCATTACATATCAGACGGAAGAAAGTAAAATTTTTTCCTTCATATCTAAAAAATAAAACCTCGAATTCGTAGGGTTTCAAAATAAAATGTGCGAGAAAATAAAATAAAGACAGAGATTAAACAAATAACACTTGATGAATTTTGTTTCTTTGTTGAGAACAAGATGAGAGAAGAGAGAGGGTAGATGGAAAGGGAAGAGACGATAGAAGGAGAGGAAGAAAGGTGAAAAAAAGAAATAGAGGGTGAGAGAGAGAGAGGAGGAAGAAGACTCTAAAGGAGGTGGAATGAGAAAGGCGAATTCGTAAGGATGTATTTATACGATTGGTTGTAGAGTTATGATTTTTTTTTATGAAGACAATGCCGTTTTGGGTCTCGGTTGGACTTCACATATGTGTCGTTTAGCTTTAGCAGTGCCAAAACAGCGCCGTTTCCATTGGGGCTGGGCTTCCCTTTTATCTCATATAGGCTGGGCCCTAAGTGTCACACACACACAAAGCCCAACCAAAATAAATCACTATAAAACCACTACAAAAAGCCCAAACTCAAAAAGGAAAATAATAGAGATGAAAAAAATTAGAACATAATTACTTAAAATAAGATAAAACAACCATCCACTTAAAAATAAAT
This sequence comes from Juglans regia, assembly GCF_001411555.2. Classification (NCBI taxonomy): domain Eukaryota; kingdom Viridiplantae; phylum Streptophyta; class Magnoliopsida; order Fagales; family Juglandaceae; genus Juglans; species Juglans regia. Next base: position 26,515,927 of record NC_049916.1, on the reverse strand, counting down.
GCCAAATATAATAATAATTAAATCAAAATAAAAGCCAATAATTATAGTTGCAAAAAGAAAAATAAAAGAAAAAAAAGTGGTTTAAAAATAAGATGAAAAATATTATTTTTATAAGAAAAGTCTACGATGCATACACTCAAAGTTTTATGTCATGCATACATGTCCATATATTTTTTTGTGTTTACTTTTATATGTAGTATATTATTTGTTTATTTATTAAGATTTATTGAAATCTCACTGTGGTAATTTTCACTACCATTCCCCATCCAGAATGGTAAAAGTTGTAATAAAATTAGAAAATCTCGATGGAAAATTACAAAATGACAGCAACTCCTTCAGAAAGGATTGTGCTTAAAATGGTTATAAGCTTGCCCAAGCCCTTCATCTTGGAACGCCTCGAGACAATTGACCAAGCTATCACAGAGTTACTCGACGATATAGAGGATTTTAAACGTTGTCACAAGTGAGATAAAAATTGGAATTTAGAAAAAAGAATAAAGCTCAAAACTTAAGATATTTGTCTTACTTACTTTTGAATAATATTTTGATAAATCCAATATTTGTGTTTTAGATTTTAGACTGTGTATATACTTAAATTTTATTACATCAACCATTTTATTACATGTCGTAAAAATTGCAACAAAACAACTGAATGTGAAAAAATAATAAATAATAATTTATTTACTATTTTTAGATATCAAGTTTATTTAGAAACGTATGATGATAGCGCATCAACTCCAATAATCGCTTTGGATCTGTAATAGAAAATTGTATAGCTATAAATGTGTTTGTGAAAATTCTTATGTTATAATCATGGATATTCTGCAGATAATATGTGTAATACTTTTTATGATAAATGAAAAAATTTTAAAATATAGACAAAATTATTACATTTCATATTTATATATATTAATCTATTTTTTATTATTACATATTTTTATAAAAAATTCTTATTTTTAAAAATATTTTTCATATTTTTGCAACTGGCACACGTGCAATGCACGTGTTTGCCCTTTACTAGTATTCAATTTATATTGTTGTTTTATTTTCATTTTGATTTCTATTTATTTATTTATAATTATTTTTGTCACTTTATGATTAATCAGAAGGCACGTGCACTAACTCTACGTCACAGCACGTGACCTTACCCCCACTAGAAGGGAGCGTTCCCTTCACTCTCCACACCAGCGCGTGCAGTAGCCCCCATTCGCATCTCGCCACCCCACCTCTGAAGTCTCAGAAATATTCCCTATTTTCTCTCTCTCTCTGTCTCTCTATCTCTGAGGTCAGAGCCAGATAGAGAGTTAGCGTAGCAATGACTCCAACCCCACGAATCCGATAAAACGCCTTCTCCGTCTATCTCTCTCTCGGTAGTTCCGCGGACACGAAGAAAGAAATGGAGATGAGAAGGGTCCTCCTGTCTCGCCCTTCAACTCTCTTTCTCTAACTCTCTGCCCTCGATTTCTTCGCCTTTGATTTTTCTTCAATACCCTAATCTCCCTCTATCCAAATTTCTTATCTTCGTTGTCCGATCCCCAATTCTGAACTGCAATTTCGGGTACGGCGCTTTCTTGATTCCTCTCCTCTCTCTCTAATATATTTAACTTCTTTATTTTAAATTGTATTTGATACTCCATTTCCGTTTTCAATTTCTCATTTTCCCTTGTTTTCTCGGCTCACAAACACGGGTAGCTTTTCAACAAAACTTCCTGTTATTTTTTATTTAACTAAGTCGTTCGGTATACGTTTACTCTCTCACTCTTCATCTCTTTTATTTTTTTTTAATAAAGTAATATTATTTTGGATCGCCGACGGATAAAGGAACCGTCCATGTGCCACATCTAATGGTATCTCATCATTTATTATTTTATTAATTCATCAACTGTCTATTTCGCGTGATTCATTGGCGATGCACGTTGTTTCTCCTAGGCAATTCGTACTTAAGTCTCTTATCTTGCATCGTTTTTGGTGTTATCAGACGTACTTTAGTTTTTGCAATCGACTCTACGATCTAGATTTGCCCGAAGTGCGAGGCAGGTTGGTCTTTGTTGGATTGACCGAAATTATGCTCGGAATTCGGTCTATTCTTTGTATATGCTCATTTCTTTGTCAAATTGGGCCATTCAAACTTTAGCGCTTTGCCTTACTTCTGGTCATTTGATTGCTGGTTCGTACATGTTGGGATTTTTCAGTTTTTCTTGTAATTACCAAATGAAAATAAAAGTGCACAGAATATTGCCACCTCTTTTACCAGTTGATGTTACCTTGTGAGTGATTATATTTCTGGAGATTCATTGGTCTCTCTAGTATATTTATGCATAACAACCTCTTTATATAATTTGAGTTATGTGCTGTTGATTTTCTTTGATTTTGTATTTTACCGTTTGATACTTCAGTTGAGTGCTGTATAATATGGCTCTCTTCAATAATGATAGCTTGGGAGTTTTCATCCTTTTGGTGTTTTTATATTCTTTGAGATAAGATGGTATTCTTTCCTTCTTGTTTATCACAATGCTCACGAAAGAAATGAGTTTAATTTGTTTTCTGGTGCGCCTACTCTCTCGATGTTATCATAGAATCCCCGTCTGTGTATTTTCTACTCACTGGCATAGATTTAGGACACCAGCCGAGACATTATTTTCCATATGGTAGCGGGAAAGGTTTATATGGAGGCAACCACACTACTTACCTTGTCCAGCGTGAGCTTAGAGTCATCAAATGCCTGGAAATGTGAGATGATCTTGTGGTTTAAAGAGCCAATTTAAGGGTTTTAAGACTCTTCTATTAATTTGTAAGCGATATGGGGCTGGGAAATGCGTGCTCTTTGGGTGTTGATGGGTTAATATAAACTTGCTAGTGCATGGATAATTGAACCTGTGAAATTTAGAATATTGTGAAGTATAATTAGCAGGGCAGGGTTTGGATCAAAATTACGCTTGTTAGTGGGTTTCTAGGCTTTTGGCCTTGCAAAGTTTGGAAAGTTCTCTGGCTACTTTCGAATAAAATGTCTTTCCTTGTATTTGATTGTGTGCGTAAATGATAGAAATAGGAAAGCCATTGATTGAGAGGGAAGTGGGGGCTGGCTAGCATGTTGTTTGTAGTTGTATTTTGATTTGAGAATTTTATTGGTTACGTGTTTGAAAGGTTCAATTCTTATAGCTCATTTTTCTTGTGCATCGAGCCTCCTTATTCCACGTTTATTACCTTTGCTATTTATATTTATGAGGCTAATTCTATATGTTTTATTTTTCTCTGGTGCGATATAGTGCTCGATCCTAAATTTTCTACTGCCATTGGAGTAATTTCTCTCATCAAGGAAAAGGGGAAAACTTCGAGCAAAGTGTCCAGAATTTCTATTAAATACACAGGAAGGTATCCACTTACCACTACATTCGATGCTATAGAAATTTCCTCTAGCATCGTACTTTAGCTATATGCCCCCTTTGGCCCTAACATTGATGGTGATAGAAGAATGCTTTGGGATTAATTGGCTTGTGGAATGTACTTGTGGTGCATAGGTGGTGACTTTAACATTATCGGTTTCCTGGGTGAGAGATCAAGTGAATCACTCACTTGAATTAACTGTGGGAATCTGCCTGTTGAGCTCTATGTGATGCTGATGTTGGAGCATTCATACCATGGGAATCTAGGAAGCTGTTGAAATAAAATGGTTAATTTTTAATGAAGCATTTTGCTAGGCTTAGAGGTTATCAAAATTAACTATCAGAATCTTCTTGGTGAGCAATCCATGTGATGCTGATGTTGGAGCGTTGATTGTGCTAGATTGTAGAACTCTGTTGGGCTTCTTGAGGGCCTTTCTATATGACTTTTTATGCAAGTAATCTAATCTCATTATAAAAACACGGAGGCGGCGCAACCCTTGTACACGAGAAGTATACACAAATTGAAGAGAACTCCCTGTTTGGGAGAAAGAGAGAAACAACAGCTCAAAAACTTAGGCCTCGTTTGGTTACATAGATGAGATGAGATGAGAAATTTGTGAATAGTAGTGAGATAATTTGTGAATAGTAGTGAGATGGTTTGAGTTAAGATTTTTATGGAGTTTTGAAAAAGAAGAGAAAAAGTTGAATAAAAAAATTATAAAGAAAAAATAGGGTGGGTTAGAATATCTTTTTTTAATATTATTTTTGTTTTGAAATTTGAAAAAGTTGAATTTTTTGTGTGTTTTGTTTGGAAGATTGGGAAAGTTGTAATGATTAGATGAAAAAGTTTAAATTTAAATTTGGTAAAATCTAAAATTGAAAAATGTTTGTGTTTGAATGGTGTTTGGATGCTGAGATGAGATGTGATGAGATGAGATGGTTTCAAAGGTTTGTGAAACCAAACCAGGCCTTAGACAAATTAGAGAAAGCAAACCATTATGAGCTCCTATCCATGTGTAGAGGGAGTTGAGAACAATTTTTTTCAGTTCTACCCGTGCAGTTCCCTATCTTCAAAGGTTTGGACATTCTTCTTATATATACAGCATCAATCCATGCAACTGCAATGATATTCTGTTTCCATGGGTTATTAAACATCAATATCTTTTCCCTCTTTTTTTTCCTCATATTGCCTTCCACACAAAAAATGTCACTCTCAAAGAAGACGTCACTCTCCAATCACTCTCTCCCAAGGAAACTGGGAACTGATAGGTAAAGTTAGAAACTGATAATCTTATTTCACTTTAAACTTAAGTCTTTTGGAAGGCTGTTTTGAGGAAGATTGCTGCTGGTGTCACATTGCTTGTGACCAGAGTTCAATTACATTAACCTGTTGTAAAATGACTATTATTTTCTATCTATATTGCTTGTGGCAAAAATACTCGAATAATTGATTTAGATAAAATTTTGCGACGCTTGGTAACTCCTTTTTGACACTGTTCTAATTCCTTGTTATGGGGTGGAATGGTGAACAATTAAAGCGGAGAACTGAAATGCTTTGACAGTTTTGATCAATCATTCCAAATCAGCATGAAAATTACTGAATTTGATTCTTGTTCATAAGTAAATGTTTTGCCTGTAATTGGCAACCTTATTTTCATAATATGTTGCGATGTGGTTTTTCTGGTGTAGATTGGAAATGGTGAATGGTAGCAGAGGACGGCGCAGAATTTCTTCTCGGCAATCCAGGGTAACTCCATATCCACTGCCTTCTTACAACTTGGATATTTCAGTGGACTTGTGTCCTAAGAAATGCTCCAAGGCTTTGGATAAAAAAGACTGGGAAGATGTGACATGTTCTGTGTGTATGGAGTGCCCTCACAATGCTGTTCTTCTCCTCTGTTCCTCTCATGACAAGGGTTGCCGTCCGTACATGTGTGGAACTAGCTTTCGGTACTCCAACTGCCTTGACCAGTACAAAAAAGCATATTGCAAAACAATCTCATCGAATGATGGACAACATATGCATGGCTCCATCAATAATCCCATTGTGGTACCAGATTCCAGTTTGCCCATCGAGAGGTGTGAGGCCACCGAGCTTGCCTGCCCCCTTTGCAGGGGCCAGGTTAAAGGTTGGACTGTGGTTGAACTTGCACGAGAATTTCTAAATGAGAAAAAGAGAAGCTGCATGCAGGATAATTGCTCATTTGTTGGAAATTACAAGGAGCTGCGGAAACATGTTAGGGTGGAGCACCCCTCTGCACGGCCGCGCGAAGTGGATCCCATACTCGAACAGAAATGGAGACGGCTTGAGCGGGAGAGGGAGCGGGATGATGTGATCAGCACAATAAGGTCAACAATGCCGGGGGCAATGGTTTTTGGAGATTATGTTATAGAAAGTAATCGGCATGGTTTTGATACAGATGAAGAGGATGGGGGCTTTGATGTAAATGCTGCAGAGAGGAATAGGGGTCTTGAGGTTGGCTTTGATAGTAATCTGGTGAATGTATTTCTTCTGTTGCATGCGTTTGGACCATCAGGGAATGACCTTAGTAGACGGCTGAGGCATCCTGAGAGAACCTTTCATCATGGATCAGATCAGAATGCTGTTAGCGTTCACCAGAATCACCACCCCTCTCCTGTTGGTGGATTGGATTCCTCCGATCAAGACGACAATAATAACAGCAATGATGATGGTGGCGGCGATGATGGTGGCATGTCACTGGTTAGCCGTCTCCGTCGACATGGCAGAGTATTATTGGGACGATCAGGTAGGAGACGCAGACGTAGAGAAGCCATTAGGGATCTGTGATAGATCAAAATGGTACTAGAGAAAGGAGGGAGGAATAGGAAAAGTTTCTCAGGTATATAGTTTCAGTAGGGAAAAGAAATTAGAAAATAACGTAAAGGATTTGACTCCACACATTCGCATGGATTACTCATTTGTTTTGTTGCATGACTTGTGCGGTAGAATAGCCAGGTTGATGATGAGAGGTGGAAAGATGGTTTTTCTTCCCCTCTTATGTATTCTTTTACATGTAATTTCCTAATTACCTTTAATCCTCCTGTTGTTTTCAATTAAAATTATATTACTGCAGAATTTGTCCATGTAAACATGCAATTTGCTTTCTTCTCCATCTGGCATTGTTCAGAGGATCATAGATTGAATCCAATTATGACTTGAAAAGCTTACCTTGTGGTGTAGGTTGATTAGTAGCAATGCTTTTATCAGCTGCATTTGTCTCTTACGCTGTGAATCATTTTAGGGTTTGAACTAATGATCTAATTGATCACTTGTCTGAAAAATAAAATGATTTTTACAATTTTAAGGATGTGGAAGTCTCGTCCAATTATTTAAAAAAACAAAAAAATTTATTCATCATCTTTACACGAAACACACTATATTTATTTATTTTTTCATGTATCAAATGTGTAGCATGTGAATAATGAGTAGAAAAATTTAATTAGTTTAAGAAAAATAAAATAATTTTTTTAAAATAAAAAAATAAAAATGAGTGGTGTGTGGAAATAATGAATAGCAAAGCTCGAAAAGAAAAATGAACTTAGTTTTTTGTTTTTTCTCAAAAGCAAATTTTGATAATTTTGATATGATAAACGAGATTCTATAATACTTTTTCGAATTAAAAGTTAGTTGTTATTTCGTATATGAGTAGTGCTACAAAGCAGTCACTGTAACTGTGCACACATTGCACACACTACGTGACTACTTCTGATCTTTATGTTTTTTTTTTTTGTGCAAAATATACTAGACGGCTTCTCTCTTCCCCTGTCTCATTAGTGGCTCTCTCTCTCATCGTCTCTCTCTCTCTCTCTCTCTCAAAAGGAAATGAACTCAAAACGTAAAGGGATCCATAGACGCAGTTAGTCACTCAATGAAACACGTCGTTTCGGACACGTCAGGTGTGCACCGGATGCAGCTGCACAGTGGCTGCTCTCAAGATTTATTCTGCGTATCCACATATTAAATTTTAGGTATAAAGTTTTTGAATCGCAAAATGATGATGAATAATGTTATACACCACACTCTCATCCTATTTTGATTATACTAAGTAATATGTGATACATTTATCATCATTAGATAATAAAAAAATATGTAATAAATGATCATTTAATGATGATAAATGTGCTACATCATATTTAGTAAGATAAAAGTGAGATGATAGTATGGTGTATAGAATTTTTCATAATGATATTTGGAAGAAAAGAGCGGCACAATAAAAATCATTAAAGTTTTAATTATATTATATATATGTATTAAAAAAAAGTAATGCTACATACACTCATTGAGTGTACTAGCGTCATACAATCGTTTTAAAAAAAAAAAGATATATTATTAAAAAATTATTATTTTTATGTAAATTTTATATTTATTTACTTTTTTTTAAAGTGATTACATGATATGTGCGTACTCAAAACTGCATCTATCATTTCTTATTAAAAAAATATATAGATGACAGGTTAAAACGATTCTATAGAAATAAATTTCGTAATATATTATATCATAAATTCATAAATATACATAATTTGATAAAACATATTAGACTAAAATCATCTTGGTCTAAAATTGATCCGGGTCACTCGTAACCCGGATCTATTAGCCCTCTCCAATTCTCGGTATTCCTACCTGCCATATAAACCCTAGGAGGGTGCGAGACCGAGCCAGACGCCCGCCTCAAAGGATTCGAAGGAACCAGGAAAGTGTTCTACAGACGCTGAATTACAAGGCAGAAAGCAGAGAGCCAAGGAAGGAGCCACCCCACACAAGCACCGAAATGCCAAAGTCCAAGCGCAATCGACCTGGTCCGCCCTCTCTCTCTCTCTCTCTCTCTCTCTCCCCCTCTCTCTAATCTATAAATATATATATTTATAGATATACCCTATCTGGCTTATGGTCTGTTTGGAACCCGAGGAACTTTAGGCTTCAAAATAAGTAATTAGAAAAAAATCGTGGAATATATGAAACGCAGTTACGCTGTCGAAGACGAAGAAGAAGGGGAGGGAACATAAAGAAGCGATCGTGAATGCAATAAGGCATGCCGCCGAGAATTACAGTTCTGTTTATGTGTTCTCTTTCGAGAACATGAGAAACCTCAAGTTCAAGGAGTTCAGAGAGCAGCTCAAGTCCACCAGTAGGTAAAGTTGTTGCCTTTGCTTTCATAAAGTTCGGCTTCCTTTGATTAATCTCTTTCCTGTGCTGTACATGCTTTAAATCCAGTTAGTTTGTTGTTATTGTTGTTTTTATGCGACTAAAGTGGTTTTTTTTTAGATGAAAGTCCTGTTAAGTTATATGTATTTGAAGGAAAAAAAATAGAAATACTTCTCTGTTGATTTTTTTGTGGAAAATCTTCACTGAGAAATATTCTGTTTAAGCGGGGTGTTGGAGATGTTAAATCTGTTTGTTTCTCGGAGAAACTCTTGTGCTCATCTTTTGCTTCATTTGATGGGGTTAAATTTGGTCGTTTGGGTAGTTTGATATTGGTGATTCAACAATATCAAGTGGGACTTCTTCCAGCTCAGTTATGTGCAGTACACACTTGGATTTATCATAACGATTAAATGTATCTCTCCCTGTGTACTTGGGCTTTGTCTACTTTTCTTTATAAAACTTATTGATTACCTATAAGAAAATAAATATTAAATGTATCTGAAACTGTTTTGCATTTATACTTCTGCTGGTTTAGAAGTTCAAAAGGCGGTGTTATATCTCTATTCCTTAAATATTGGCTTGGGAGCCTAGAAGGCATCTTGAACATGAGGAAATGGCTTAGTTTCAAGGAGCGTTTCCAAGTTGTCATTATGAAAAATCTATTTAGTTAGTTCTTCATTCATTGTACTTATTTTCTTATCTTATAAATTTCATGAATTTATATATTTATTATGAATTCTTTTATTATGATTTTGTCAGATTTTTCCTTGGGTCAAACAAAGTCATGCAGGTTTCTCTCGGTCGGTCTGCTGCCGATGAGATTACACCTGGCATTCACAAAGTCTCAAAAGTAAGCACTCTCTCTTTCATGGGGGCAATAATTATTACTGCTCTATTTGTCCTTTTAGTTATACATCGCTTGTTTTTTGCCTTTTCTGACATTTTTTTCCTAGCTTCTACGTGGAGATACTGGGATTTGTTTTACCAATTTGCCAAAAGAAGAGGTTGAAAGGTAAACCTCCTATCCCGGATCTTTGTTGCCAAGTAAAGGTGATAATAGGACAGGTAGTTAAAGTTTTCAATTCAGTGATTTTAGGATGCTCAAGGCATAGCTAAATTTTTTTTGTTTTTCTTCCTATGTCTCTTCATTCTCCATGCCTTGTATTCAATCGACTGCATTTCTCAACTAATTGAGTATACAGCCTGTGTGGGTGTCCCAGTTACTATCCATGATTTTATCTTTATTTTTTTTAAAATCCTATAATAGGTTATTTAATGAATATGAGGAATATGACTTTGCAAGGACAGGAAGTATGGCAACAGAAAAGGTCAGTGTCATATGCCATTTTTTATGCCACAACCACGCAAAAATCTATTTTTTTGAATGAATTAAATTTTACTTTGGATGTTTCAGGTGGAGCTTAAGGAAGGTCATCTGGAGCAATTTACGCATGAGATGGAGCCATTCCTACGCAAGCAAGGGATGCCTGTTCGGTTGAACAAAGGTGGACATTTGCTCTTTTCTGCTTCTATCTCTTATTTGCTTGTGAATGGCTACAGTAACATCCATTAATATTATTCATGACACGCAGGTAATGTGGAGCTTGTTTCAGATTTTGTTGTTTGTGAGGAGGGAAAGCCCTTGTCGCCCGAGTCAGCTCGCATATTGGTTAGTTCTATGGTCTTATTGCTTTATCAGCTAGTTAATTAGTTTCTCCATCTTTGAATTGGATGGTGTTTGTGGATGCCTTACTCCAGAATATACCTTTTCTCTTTGTTCGGTTTCCATTTTGAATGGAATAGGGATGTCTTTCCTGTAGTTCATGATTACATGCTCATTCATGATACCATTCCCTTGATGCCTCTGGTGTTCTGTTGGTATCGTGGGTGGTCAGCACAACTAATTATTTTTACTTGAAATCAACCATTTTTGCATTGGCTAGAGTATATTAAGATTGGATGTGAAAGGTAAGTGTACCTGAAGTTCCAGGTAAGCGTACCTGAAGAACAGGTCCAATGAGGCACCACCTCTGTTTGTTTTTGTTTTCGGGTCTTCGAGTTGCAAGCTATCAACTTAATATTACACATTCCTTTGTTTTCGTCAACTCGTCTTTCCTTCTACTTTTTTTTTTTTGTACTTCTTAAAATAAAAGTCTTACAAACTGACGCCTTTGACCACCATTTTCTTGTTTACAGCGTTTGTTGGGGATCAAGATGGCTACATTTCGAGTTCACTTGATCGCCAGATGGAACCCTGAGGAATTGGAGCTTTATATTGAAAAACCAGATGATTCTGATGTTGAATCCGCCTAATCGCTTCTTTAAGGTTCACCATAGGTTTTGCAGATAATTCGGGAGAGAGCATATTTATATGTTTCGGCACGCAGCCAGTGTAGTAGTCATCTAGTTGTGGTAATGGATGAGAGCACGTAATTGTCAGAGAGTGGATTAGGAACAATATGTCAAATTTCATGATTTTTAACATATCAATAATTGACTGATATTTGTAGAAATTAGTTTTTTATTTGTTTTTCGTAACTAGATTCAGCATTTTTCTTTCATGATTAATTAAGTGTGGGGAAATGAGTCATGATATTGTAGAGAAATTTCTTGCACTTTCTTATATGAGATATGTGCAACAAGCAGGCAGGGGATCGTTCGTGTAAGCAAGAGTAGTGGAACAAAAGGTGATTAAAATTTCAATGAAAACGAGAAAGGAATGAATAATTAGTAATTACTGTATGGAATAACCAAGCGTGGTTGAACAATCGGTATGCGGTATAAAACAGCTGATAAGAAACCGAATCTTAGATAGATGGAACTTCCACTTCCGACCATTACAAGGATTCTTTCATATCTTTTATCAAGGAAAGAAAGCATCAAGGATCCGTTTCTCCTCCCCAAACAATTGTTTATGATGATGCTGCCATTTCTACCTTCTTATCCTCCAAAAGTTTTAGCTCCTTGCGAAAGCCTTCCAGCTTTGTCAATTTGTCCAACTGATCTGGCTTCATATCTTGTGCAATTTTCTGTTGTTGTCCTTCTGCAAGTCGAATCTGAAGGAATGAACAAACAATAATGTGAGCTAAGTGATAACAATTTCCCTCTTGCTTCCCTCCAATTGAACCAACAAAAAGGGGTTTAAATCTCTTCTTTTGCTTGTATACCCACAACAATTACAACCTCATCAATTAGTTGTGCCTTGTCCATCAAGGCACTCAATTCAGACAGTTGGAATACCCTAGTTTTTTTTCCCTTTCAAAAGAACAGAGTTTCTTTGATTTGGGGATCGTAAAACACACCTCTATTCTCTCCACCACAAAATTCAATGAGATCTAAGATGGCCACTCTTCTCTTGCTTAGTGGAGATAATTATTAATTACCATTCCCATGAATCGACATCCTATACATTGTTATCCAAACTGACACCCAAATCTTTTAACAGAACACGAAAGGACACTCCAATACAGTCATCGAGAATAACAAGATCAATAAAATGTTACACGTAATTGAAAATGAAACAAAATATATTCATTTCTATTTGCAGGGAAGGCTAAATGCATGAATTATACCTTCTTTTTAAGTGCTCGTATCCGTTTATCAATCTCTTGAATTGGATTTCCTGAATTTGAACCCTCAGTAGCTTCCAAGGGGGGGCTAATTATAGTGGCATTTACGGAAACTGTTAGCTCATTCATCTGAGATGCTAACTGCTTGACAGATTCCGACCCAGTGCCCAAATCTTCAACTTGTAGGACTTCTTCCTCTTGTATCTCCCCAGCTTCTCCTTGTTCCACATTCTTGTCCTTTTCAAGAGCAGCCTGGAGGATAAATCAGCAAAAACAAGCAACTTGCATGAGATCACTAGGATCTTAATTTACAACAACATTGATCAGTGTAAACAGTTTTTCAGTTCTTGTGCCGATGCACTACCTCATCAAAGGAGTTTCACAAAAATATCTTAAGGCATCACTATATCTTGGGGTGAGCTTAGTGCTTTAAGTTTTAACCAATCCTAGGGATTCAACTTGCATAACGTTTTCTCTTCAGTAACCGTCCATTTCATTAGGGTATAGCTATTCTTATCCTTGACAGCCACCAATAATTTTGGTACCTCTCACTCTCTTTTTTATTTTTCTTCTTTTTTCCCCCCTAAGATAAACTGCATTACATATGAGAACAGCAAACCTTTGGGGAGTAAAAGCATAAAGATCTTGTGGGATAAAACTAGATTTATCTTCAAAGGAAGTATCTCCAAAGGGTCCCGTAATCTAAGTAAAGATTAATCTCAACTGGCACTGGTATGCTAGAAGGGAAAAAAGCGAGAGAGTAAAGAAACCAGTTCTTCTCTTCAAGAGATTTGCCTAAAGCCAAGACAATCACTTGAACATAGTAACTATAAAAACCCATTTAACGATAAATGAACTAAAATAAATTTAACGATAAATGAACTAAAAATTGAAATTACAGCACAAAAACGATAAGTAACGTACCTGTAGCCGCTTCTCCTTCTTTCTTTCATTCCTCTTAACTGCCTTAGTCTTGGGTTTTGCATCCAATTCAGGATCATAACCTGGAGGTCCCACCTGCGAGGCCATCTCCTTCTTCCACTGCATCAAGAACCACAACAGAAGCGTAAATCCATTGAGATAACTAAGCCGCCTAAAGAACCCGCGTGCTGAGCAAACCTAAGAATCTGGCTTCGAGGGGCGATTAGTAAGCTGAATTTAGAGTATTTGTGATTCTTCCATTCTCAAACTCTAACTAAGCTTATGACAACTCTTTAATTCACTTGAGCTATAATTTCCACATTTTTAATAATCTGTAAACAGAAACGAACATAAAATAAGACACCTTTTTTCCCTATACTTTTCCTTGGCTGAGCCAGAAACCAAGCAAAAAAAGAAGCAATGTACATATATAAATTTATTTTTAACTTTTTAAAGGCAATTTCCACACACAGAAAACAGCGAATACCACGTTTAATTGCTAAGAACCTAAACAGAAACGGCAACTAAACTAGAAGTTCTTGCATCTTTCTTGTTGCCAGGCCCTAAGAAAATCAAGAAGGCAAAATTATGAGTCAAATAAATGAAAAAAACTTGTTCGCTGATTCCACTCTTGACGCCAACCAAATGAACTAAAAAAATCACAGATTTCCTCCACAACGAAACAAAGCATAAGAATCGGAATCATAAGCTTAGACACTCTCAACACACATAATATGCTTAACTATTGATAAATCCAAAAGCCTTTGGATAGGTAGATGAGTTTTATTTTTGCGTACGCACGTGTCACGTGTGTACGCATAACGAAAAAAACCATGATTTTCCTAGAGATGCCCGAGTTTTCTAAGCATCCAAACAAGGGGGAAGGGCTGGAATGTACCAGGGTGCCTTTCGATTGGTAAATGCCAACTTCCTCCTGAGGGACATAGCCAGCCCTAATCCGGATGGGTTTTCGGAGAGTACCGTCGGGTCTCCTTGTTGGCCCAAGAATTCTCTCCCCTTCTTTCAAGTTTTTGCTCAGCTCCGTCAATCGATGCAGCTCCTCTTCTTCTCTTCCTTCTCCTCCTCCATTGCTGCTCGCCATGATCTTGCCGACCACGCCTCTATGGGACTTCCCCACTGTTTCTGTTCAGTAGCATTTAAAAGTAAAAACACAAATTTCTTTTTTCCTTTATTTTTTACGGATTTTTGCAGTATAGCCCATAACAAAAACCAACCGAACCGAGCCCGACTTAGTCGGGTTGGTGAAGTTACGATTCTGGCCCATTATATTATGGGGCCTTTGTGTCAATTCGGGCTTACATGGCCCAAACTTCATTTGGACTAATCGTCTTAGCGTGGCACCCACAAATCATGGAATGTGTATCATCGGGCTTCAACGGCCCATTTAGCTCTCGCTTGTCGAACATGATGTTTTTGGTGAAATGGTGAGGAGAGGATATCCGTGTCTTTGCCAATTCTTCATGGCTTTTCCGTTTTATTTTACTCCGACTCTGAGATCTGGCAAAATGACGTCCCAACTTGGTACTTCGGCTCGCTACTTTCTCTGTTCTGTTTTTCCCTTGATTTTGAGTACTTCTTACTGTTCGTCTTTTACTTTCGTTAATTTGATCCATTCCATGATTCCTGGTCAAATTCTAGTTCTTTTTTATTGTTGTCTATGCCTATAACTCGCGTAATGTGCTATTTAAGATTCTGGGTATGTCGTTTACTTATATTTTGGCATCACACTCTCGATAGGTTCGTTTGTTTACTTGGTTTTTTCAATCGGATTATTGCCATGAATTGATTTGAAGGCATGAGAATATTTCATTTTCTGGGTCTTGATTTTCTGCTAAAGTTCGGATAAGGCCATGTCACGTGAAGTATTATCGCTTCACAAGATTCCTAGGAAAGCGAGTTGGAAAATGTCTGTTCAGCTGAACACTTCTAAGAGTCGATTTTTCTTTGGCGTAAAATGGTCACAATTTGGATGGAATTGAAATTTCAATTACCGTCCTGTTCTTTTGTCACCAGAAAGTGGAAATGTCCATATTTTTTAGCTTCATGTTCTATGTTGTTCTGTAAAGTGAGATTCAAGAAAGTTTAACTTGGCACCTTGTCTCCTGCCTATTTTCATCATACAGGTTATGAGCCAATACACTGTATTACAGGAATCCAACGGTTGATATCTTTTCATAGCTTCTTTTAGCTTTATTTTGGATGTGTTATACTGGTTATTGAAAAAAGTATGGAATCTTAGCGAGCTTTGGGCTGGAGAGTGTAAGACAGATGGAGAAGAGTAGGGGAGGGAAGGTTATGAAAGACAAGGAGGAAGCAGTTGATGATGATCCTTGGTGGTGGTTGGTTCACAAGGGAATTGCGGCCTCATTTCTGTGCATTGCTTTATTTGCATTATTAGTGAGAGTGGCCGTATCGTTACATCCTTATTCTGGTGCTGGGAATCCTCCCAAGTATGGGGACTTTGAGGCACAGAGGCATTGGATGGAGATCACCCTTAATTTGCCAGTTAAGGAATGGTACCGTAACAGCACAACCAATGATCTCAGCTATTGGGGACTAGACTATCCTCCCCTTACTGCCTACCAGAGTTATATCCATGGTCTATTTCTCAGATTCTTCCATCCTGAATCAGTTTCTCTCTTTACTTCTCGAGGCCATGAATCTTATTTTGGGTTTGTATCGTCAGACATACTTTTCTATTAACTAATATTCTTTTCACAGGCTTCAATTTTCTATTTCCTTGACCAGTGGTACTGATAGAGCTTCTTGGTGTTGTCTATGCTCTTTCTTGCAGAAAACTCCTCATGAGGTGGACGGTTTTATCCTCTGATGCACTAATGTTCTTTCCTGCAGTCTTCTATTTTGTCCTTGTATACTATGCTGGCCGCCCACATGGCCAGAAAACTGATATAGCATGGCACATTGCAATTATGTTACTGAATCCGTGTCTGATGCTAATAGATCATGGTCATTTTCAGGTTTCAAACTGAATTTCCCATTGCTTTTTTACTTTTTTTTTCTCTCTTTAAAATTTTGAGGTCCTTACTACAAGTTACTAATGTTTGATTTCTCATCCTTATTAATTCTGTCAGTACAATTGTATCAGCTTGGGCCTTACTGTTGGAGCTGTTGCTGCTGTTCTTTCTAACAAAGAACTAGTAGCTTGTTTCTTGTTCAGTCTTGCTCTCAACCATAAACAGGTCTCTTATAAATCAAATTTGCGTGCATCATGATCTATTGTTTATAGTGGGTGCAATGGTTCTACCAATGCTGATTTGTTCAAGTTTGCAATGTTGTATACATCTGAACTTCACATCAAAAAAGAAGGGAAGGGCTCCTTTATTTTCTGTGGCTTTGGACTTCCAATGGGATGACTACATGTGTCCTTATTGCTATTTGGTCTCTGTTTATATGCTTTAATAGTTGTAGGGAATGCCTTAATGCATGGATTGATGAAGGGGTTGTACCTTTTTTTTTTCCTATTGTTGAGTGTCAGGCCTAGTAAATCTTTTTTTATGTAAGTAAGGCCTAGTAAATTTTGTCTTATAGAGTATGCATTAATGCTCTTATGAGATACGTTGTCTGATCTAATGTTCTTCCATACAGCCAAATGTGTGTGAAATAAATGGGGGCCTTACCAAATTAAATATGTCAGCAAATATTTGTTATGCCTGCACTTCATCCCTGACCTCTTATTGTCTTTGGTGAATGTTTCATTGTGGTTTACTGCAGATGAGTGCATATTTTGCACCTGCATTTTTCAGTCATCTTTTTGGAAAATGTATTAGGCGCCAGAATCCACTTCTTGAAGTATCAAAACTGGGCCTAGTAGTCTTGGGAACATTTGCTCTTGTTTGGTGGCCATATCTCCATTCTATGGAAGCCTTTTTAAGTGTAAGCAGATGTTGTGTATTCTCTTCTATTTCTCAATAACTTTACTCCATTGTTCTTTGTGGTACTTCTTCACAAGCATGGTGGGACTAGCACTGGGTAAGCAAAATGCATGCACTCATAGTGGGTTTAACCAGTGGGTTTAACCTGAGACCTTACCATCTACAAGCCACCACCCCGAATTTATTGTGGGAGATGCCATGTGGTCTAAAGACCATTTCTTAAATAGGGTATAGATATATGAGGTGCTGAACATAAATTATTATTTTTTGAGTTTATTTTTGGACTTGCCAATCTTTATGACTGACTGTCTTAAGCTTGATGGATGCCCAGGTTCTCTCTCGTCTTGCACCTTTTGAGAGGGGCATATATGAGGATTATGTGGCTAACTTTTGGTGCACCACCTCAGTTCTTATAAAATGGAAGAGAATGTTCACAACACAATCACTGAAGCTTCTCAGCCTTGGTGCTACTTTTTCTACTTGTTTGCCTTCAATGGTTCAGCAGATACGTGCTCCAAGCAACCAAGGTTTCCTTTATGGACTGCTGAATAGTGCATTCTCATTCTATATGTTCTCATTTCAAGGTATTGTTCCTTTCACTTTGGTTTAATATTATTTTTCTTAAGTAACTTTTTCCATTGTATGTAAATTGTTTCTGTTGCTGGGTGATGTTTCAATTTACAGTGCATGAGAAGTCAATTTTGCTGCCTCTTCTGCCCGCAAGCCTTTTGGCACTGGAAGAGCCTTTTCTTCTCAAATGGATCACATTCTATGCTTTGTTCTCTATGTTCCCTCTTCTATGTCGTGACAAACTGATTCTGCCATATGTTGCACTGTCTGCTCTATTCATCCTTATTTATCACGTGCCAAGCGGAAGGCAAGATCGAAGGGAAAGACTTTCGTTCAATTCCTTTGTGACAACCTTACTCATGTTGTGCTCAGTTGTTCTTCATATTGTTTACTTAACCATGCAGCCCCCCAATAGATATCCTTTCCTTTTCGAAGCTGTGATTATGTTTCTCTGCTTCTCACAGTTCGTGGTGCTTTGTTTTTACAGTAACGCAAAGCAATGGGCGTTGAAACGCACCATTTTCATGGATAAAGAAAAGAAACTTCTTTGATCTTTTTTTTTTACCCAGAATACTTTTGACATTGATTTTTTTTTTATTTTTATATATACACACATTAGAGTGTTTATTTCTTATTTTCTTGTTTAGTTTTTTCTCAATCATAATGTATTCATTTACATGTCTCCACTGTGTCATTTTTTTTCCATTTTTCTGGATTTTTGCCATTTTTCCATGTTGGTGTTACATGCTGTCTCGAGCGTTGGTACAGTAACTATTTTTTGACACTTAGCCTAATTTGGATGCAGAAAGAGTTTTATCACGTTACATTATCACAATTTTTTTAAATTTTCATATAAAATATAATAAGTAATTCAATTTTTTCAAATTTTAAAACAATAATAATATTAAAAAATAATATTCTAATAATATTTTATTCAACTTCTAACTTTTATCTAAACATCTTAACGGATCTTAAACCAAAATATAAAAAAACAATAAATAAAAGCTAAAGCAAGAAAAATAAAAGTCAGGAGCAATGATCAGATCTGTTCTGATCACGATCCTATCCAAACGGGGAAATTGTTGTAGTCAGAAGAACCATGCTGAGGTGACTACAGAGTTCATTTGTCGAGATCAAATCCCTTCCAACCATCAAAACTAGCCCGATCCAATGTGGATGGATTGGATATGGTGATTTGGAGAAACGATGGATGATGAGATTTGATTACTACTCTGTGATTTGGAGCAATGAATCTGATTACCTCCAATATGACAGCATAAATATTTAAAGTCATTCACCAAATCCAACTCTATAGTCTTGTTTTGGTCTCACTCTATAATCACAGGCACTAGAAACCAATGATTATATTTGCATCAAAATTGCCTACAAAATTCTTGATACTTGGCAATTTCGAATATACGAGATACAATCATTTTACTTTATTTCCCAAAAAAAAAAAAAGCATTAGCAACAAATCACCTTATTCACGGCCATGTCTACAGTCCTGCCCAATTCAACAGCTGCTCCAACATAATTATGCGGTGTTAATTTCAATAGATTAATCTTTGCTTCTTCAGGTAATACTAAGCCTTCAATAAACTCAGTTATACTTTCTTTAGTAACAGCTCTCCCTCTTGTTAGCTCCTTTAGCTTCTCATATGGTTCAGGAACACCATATCTCCGCATAACCTATATTCAAGTGGCAAATGCTCTACAATAAATACAAGAACAGTATCCGTCTGCTAATGATAGCTTCTTTCTTGAGGGAAAACTCAAACTTACCAAACTGTTATTTAAATACCATTCCAATAGACTCAAACGAGATGCTATAATACAAATAAATGACTAAATGCAAGGGAGTACATGTGTGTTTGCGAGCACAAATATATATATATATATATATATATATGAATAAATCTTCACAATCTCCCCACACTACACACTCCACATTTTTTTTAATTTTTATTATTTTTTTCTTTTATCAAATATTTATTATATGAATAATGAATAAAAAATTTGAAATAATTTAAAAAGAATAAACTCAAAAAAAATTAAAAAATCTTAAAAAATGTGGAGTGTGGAGTGTGGTGAAAGTTGTGTAGCAAAACTCTCTCTCTATATATAACAAGATAGATACGTACAGTCTGTATTGGTTCAGCAAGCACCTCCCATGAATGGTTCAAGTCCTCACTCAAGCGGTCTTCATTGACCTAGAGTTCAAAACATATTCCATAAGGGGAAAAAATGCCCAACATGGAAGAAGCAATCTTTTCTTTCACTTATTATTATTTTTTTAAACAAAGGGAGATATCTCTACATAGGTGATATGAAGTTTTCGGCTATCAAGTTTACTTAAAATTAACAGCACCGAATTAATGAATGACGACAAATAAGTACTCATCTATATCATATTGCATACCAGAAGCTTTGCCATTCCCTGTAGTGTACTTTTGTAGGCAAGAATTGAATGCCCTAACCCAACACCCATATTCCTCAGAACAGTTGAATCAGTCAAGTCACGCTGCAAATACAACATACATTGATAGGATGGACAACCCATAAATTGCATTAGCTTGCTTTTTTTTTTTTTTTTATATAAATGCAACAGCTTGCTAAAAACTGCTTACGAAGGCTTAGTTGAAACAGCGAGTTTTTACAGCAAATGGTGCTAGTAACATGGTAGCTTCTATTACTCTCATTATCTCTCGGAGACTCAAAAGTACCATATGGACTCAGAGCAATGACCCAGAACATGGACCAAAGAAGGGGAAAGTGAAATAGAAACCGGAGTAGGTCTTACCTGCCAACGTGAAATAGGCAACTTCATGCTTAGATGAGATAAACCGCCATTGGCCACACCGAGATTGCCTTCACTATTTTCAAAATCAATAGGATTCACTTTGTGAGGCATAGTTGAAGATCCAATCTCCCCAGCCTTAGTTGTCTGTTCAAAATTTCAAACCTGAAATGAGTCACCTTTCTTGTATAAGGGGAGAACCATATATTGAATGTATCAGAGCCTCACCTGCTTAAAGTAACCCAAAGATATGTAGCCCCATACGTCCCTATCAAAGTCAACCAATATATTGTTGAACTGGATAATTGCATGAAAAAGTTTTGCCATATAGTCATGAGTTTCTATCTGCAAAACAAGCAGATAATTCAATTAGCAGAATAATTTTAGGATAAGTAAATTACCAGCATAATAAATGCATTAGTAACCATTCATCATCATCTGTCGTACACTTGATATCCCTTGAGACAGAAAATTTTTCATGTAGTCATGCTCTACAAGATATTCCATTGAGACGGAAAATTTTTCTGAAGAAGTTAGAAGGTCTATATTTTGAATCCATGAAGTTCATTTCATTCCCTACAAACTTGCAACAAGTATTGATACTGACATAGCACACAAGCCAATTACCAAACATGTATACGAAAGGCATCAACGATTAGTCTACTTGGCACTTTTAATTCATGAGTGAACTATATTGCTCAAGAATGTAAAATCTGTGTGGGATTAATCCAAAAAATAAGTTATTGATATGAAGGAAAAAATAAGAGCAAGAAACATACCTGAGTGATATAGGGATTGAAACTCAGTCCAAGTGATTTTACAAACTCTTCAGCAATTTGAGGCCACCTAACATCAGGATATGCAGCAAGATGTGCATTGTAATTTCCAACTGCACCAGCAAACTTTCCCATTATCTCAATCTGAGAAATATCCCGCCTTTCTCTGCTTAACCTGACGGCAAAGACTGCCATTTCCTTCCCCAAAGTTGTAGGTGAAGCTGGCTAAGGAAGACAATGAAAATAATACCTCTATCTATTAGAATGTAAGATTTTACATTAAACGATATATAAATGATCAAAATTCAATACTTCAATAATTCTATCACATCATGTTTTTCCAAATGAAATGTTGGCACTACCTTCATACAGCAAGAGTGGAAGTCTTTGAAAGAGATTGAGAAATGATTTTTTTTTTATTGGTAAAAGAGATTGAGAAATGATAACAGAACGATGTACATATTCTTTTTTCTTTTTTGGATAAAAACAGAATGACATACATTTTACAGCCCCTCAATGACAAATAACATTTTAATGCATAACTTAACTAACTATATACAAGACATTGCAAATCACCTGCCCATGAGTGCGAGAAAGCATTGGAATGTGTGCGTTATCCTTAGCCATGTTACATATTGCCTTGACCAATTCATCCATGACAGGAAATACAACAGTTTTCATTGCTTCTTTCAGCATCAATGCATGGGCAAGATTATTTATGTCTTCTGATGTGCAAGCAAAATGAAAAAATTCAAGCACCTGGATTGAGAAAGAGGATTGTCAGGTGATCATAAAACTTCATACTGAAATCTGTAAACACATATGGTTCCATACAGAAATAGCCAGGTAATCTCAATGTCTGAAGGAACTGTAAACGTGAGTCCCAACCTTAGCTATCTCAGGATGTGATTGGCATTTCTGTTTCAAGAAGTATTCCACTGCTTTTACATCATGATTTGTCACTTTTTCAATGGTTTTAATTTCCAAGGCATCATTCATGCTAAAGCCATTAATCAGTCCTTCTAAATACAACTGAGCTTCTTCGCTGAAGCTTGGAACCTCTGTGATTTCAGGAATTCGGGAAAGCTTCAGCAACCATTTGACCTGAAAGATAGTATCTCCGTTAAAGATGAACCTATCAAAGTATTTAATACTCCCGCAAAGAGCAAAACAACAACAATAATAATGAAGATGATTGACATAGCATAATAATGTTCATAGATAAACCAACTTTGAAAGATCGTCTATACATATATATATATATATTTGTTTTTGCGATAAGGAAAAGTTCCGAAATTCAGCACTGGTAATAGTTATGGAAGTTATCAATAACAGGAAGAGGTAGTCATGTTAGATTCTATAACCTGGATAACTTAATAATCTTTCAACGCAGAATCTTGATTCACGAGCAAGCAAACCCAATCTACAATTTTCTTCAGGAATCATCATTGTTTTTTGCCATCATCATCACAGACCAGACCTGGCACCACATATTCACTCATGCAGTCTATGACAGATGATTCTGAGTACACTAGGCAGATTTTTTTTCCTCTCCAATAATAAGTATACGGGAGACATTAGTATTGTCAAGTCCTGCACATGGAGCAGTACTTTTGCCGTTTACTCAGTTCTTTAAGTTGTGGGGCAAGAGGAAGAAGCAATGTCCCAAGCCCTAACTACTTTAACTTCCACCAGCAAGTAAAATGACGTGATTTAAAATTTTAAAGACTAGCAGAACTGTACAAGAGCTGAAGAGGAAAAACCATCAATCTCACCAACTATGCTACCTAAAGCCCTAGACCTTCCTCAAGGAAAAGGAATATCTTAATCTGAGAAAAGCAGGTATAGCCAGTTTTTTATTGCTCGATTCCCCAACAAACCAGAACTTATAGCCCGCTTGATAAAGCCATGCCAGTCAGCTTTATACCCAATTCAGGTCATGAAACTCTATCACTTTCTTGGGTGGATCAAACTCTTTTAAACAGTTATCCTCAACTAGGTCAACTATTTATTTATGACTCCACCCCATATATAATCTTCATAAATCTTAACATCAAACTTCTCAACACAGTTCCAGAACACAACTATTTGTTACAATACCACATCGACTAAGGATGAGATTGGTTGGTGGTTTATAAGTCCCTAGACACCCTTCCCTTGTAAGCCGATTTGCAAAGATGAGTTTTACCTAGTGGGTTTATAACAAATGGTATCATAGCCACCCACGTATGCAGTCCATGTTGGCACGGTTGCAATCGTGTGGCACGGGGGGTGATGCCGGCATGGTAGGAAAGACCTAGCGCACAGCCAGCCCGTGTGAGTGCCGGGACCGCCGTGTATGTCGGCTGCAGAGCGTTGTGGTTGTTACGATCCCACATCGACTAAGTATGAGATTGGTTGGTGGTTTATAAGCCATTAGGCACCATTCCTTTGAAAACTGGTTTTTAAGGGTGAGGTATACCTAGTGGGTTTATAACATAATACGTGCATGACAAAAGCATATGGGAACCCATTAACACTGTTAGAGTATTTTAGCGTAAGAACAACTATTTTCCTTTCCTTTGAATGGGACATGATTTTTCTTTTCAAAAGACTTGTACTTTCACTTGATTAGTCGCACGCATACACACCCATAAGATAGAAAAGCACCTCAACTAAAACACGAAAGTAGATCAGACCATATTCGCTCGTGTAAGGAGCCAAGTCCTTTACTTTACGCCAATAACGACCATCCAACGGCGATAAAGCCGTTAAACTTGAAAGCTCAAAGTCATTTGCAGCCATATTTCTCACCTGAAACAACAAAATTCATCCATCCCCCAAACGAAATTAAAACAGCACAAGATATATATTTTCAGGGAAAAAAAAAACCGGGACTAATTAAGTTCAACATAGAGAATTCCGGGACTAATTAAGTTCAACATAGAGAATTTCAATCAGGAGAATAAAACTACTAGGAAAAAGAAAAAAGAAGAGGCTAAGGAAAGGAATACCTTTGCCGCGGAGGCGGCGGCATTCGTTTCTTTCAGGGTGGCTTTGCACGTGCAATATCTGCGAGAAACTGGGGTAGAAAAGAGAAACGAAGCATTTAGAGGGCGAAGACGAGGAGGCAAGCTCGAGAGGTCCGCTGGCGTCCGAAATTTTCTTGGAGAGGGACATAGGCAAGAGAATTGATAACCGTTAAAAACCCTGGAAGAAGCCATACCAAACTCCATGCAAAGGATATAAGCTTGAAGAATGAAGAGGAGGCAGAGAGCCGAAGCTCGAGAGTATAGTTCGCGGTCCTTTTGTCTCTGTTTTGAATTGGGGTTGGGAGGAGATAGGTGGTGGGTCGGGCACTTCTCAAGTGAAGAGGTAGAGCTACACTCTCAACTCTAATGCAACGATGGAGAGAACTTGAATACTTTGAACTTCGACTCCCGTTTAGGTCAGTTATGAATACGATTAGGTCGGAGATGCATGTTTACTGCTAAACGGTTTTGCCACGATAACGAAGACGTTATGTCTCCTTCTTCATTTTAAATTTTCTCACTACTGATGTCTTATATATTAAATACTAATAAAAAAATAACAGTCACAAAATCAGATAAATTGATGTGAAGAGGGAAGATGGTAACTTCGGTTACATTTCACGAGACCAAAGAAAAAAATAGAACCTTCAACCTTGGTTGTTTACATGCATGACACCACAATCACAACGACGTCGTGCTTATCTAGGGCCCCGATGACATCCTATACTTCCAACCATGTTTTTTTCTCAAGGCTTGGTTCCTTTTGATAGCATCATTTGCAACATAAGTTGTGCATGCACGGAGTGAAGAGGTACTACTACTATGAAACATTGAAAAAAAAAAATCATGGAAAGTATGCAGCCTTTTTAGAAATATTTTACACCGCCTCCTTGCATGCCAAGGGCCAATCACTCAACCGATAGAAGTTACTCTCAGGGAGAATAGGATGATCTCAACCCCAGAGCTCATATTAACAGGACCATTTTAGCACACACTTGCCCAAAGAAAAAAAAGGAAAAATTTTCTTCAGTGATTATTCTCTCTTATCCTCTTCCGCATCTTCTTCTTTTTCAAAGTTACCGTTTGTTCCTACTTTCTTTTCTTGCTTGACTAAACTGACATCACCCTCCCCCTTTCCCCTGGTTAGACATTGAGCTTCTTCATCATCGGGTTCTTCTCCCACTTCCTCTGAGTATGCATACCTGCATATGGTCGGAAGTACAAGTCAAAATACAATAATGAAGTCTGAGCGGCTTCAGAAATTGTTAACTATGCGATTATTTTTGCCTATTTAACTAGCCACCAAACAATCAGAGGTAAGATAGCTATTTTTTATATATATATTTTTTCTTATAAACAAAATAAGGAAAGAGATGAGAAAACCTAGCCAGTCGGACCCATTTTAAGAATGAAAACTAGCGATTTGAGAATTCTAAGCTTCATCCAGTTTAGTAACCGATAAAGAAAGGAACAATAAAAAAAGAAGACCAGCAATGCCCTAAAGAGTGTAGATGGCAAATGATGTCTACACGTCCCACTTCTCACAATTCTTTATCATCATATTCTTCTCCCACTTCTTATAATGCTTTTATCAGGCGTAGGCAGGTCACACATGCAAGTTCTGACTAATATTAACGTCAACTCGAACTCTTAAACATTGTCAGGTTGTCTCCCATGACAAAGGATCTCCTACCAGGCCACCTAAAAGGGCAGATTTCTGAGTTTTCGGAGTGTGTTCAGTTTTTCTAAATACAGAGGCAAGTATATCCCCGTATAACCTTCTTCAGCAAAGCTATTTAAGGTCTGAGAGAACAGAAAATTTTCAGAAAAACTTTTTCTTATCATTCTTGAGCAGACAGCCATTTTATGGAACATATTTAGCGTCAGAAATTTCAATTAGAAAGAAGTACAACCAGATTAATGACTATGTAGATATGTGCAATGTGCATGCCATAACTCACCGTTGAGAGTTCTGAGATGGGGCCCAGAGATAGCAAATCACACAGAGCAATGCAAATGCAAGAATGTCCCAAAAAGCAGTGATTATCCAAGCACTCTGCCATCGCTCATTGAATGGATCTGTTGCTTTGAAATAAACCTGTTGGATAAAGCTTATCAGACCCATAACACTTGTTCAACCACATCTTGACAGAATGTATGTTGAAACAATTATTCAGGAGAAAATAACCTTACAAGAAGCAGGGATTCTTGCAAAAGAAAGGACAAGAATACATATATGACAGAAATACAGGTACAAATAAAAGGGATTCAATTGCAAACATATGCACACCAAACAAAAAGGTAAAGCGACACTTGCCATTCCCTTTCCCTTCCCTCCTTTCCTCTCTCTTTTCCTACACTACTCCCCTTAGGCTCCCAAACATGGTCTAAGAGATGAGCTTGTGGGCATCACACCCACATCTGCCAATGATCTCAACCACAGGAAATGCCATGCAGCAGAGAACCATAAAAAAAATGCAGTCCACACAAAAGTACATCACTAGGCACCAAGATTATGTCCTCTGCATTGTAACATGATATTCTCAAGGAAAACCATAATGATATTCCATATCAATTGTCCTTTCTTGAATGCCTAAAAGATGGTGAGAAACTAGCTGTGCTTTTTGCATTATGAATCATAGTGAAGCAAATTTGTAATATGTTAACAGTGTAGCAAAAAAACTTCTATAAAATTGTACTTTCTTTCTTGGCACTCTACCCCTACCCAACCCCTAGAAAAAATAAACCATTCTACATGTCTTACTAACCCCCACTGCCCCCTCCCCTCCACTCCCCCCCAAAAAAAAAAAAAAAATCATAGAAATCCTTATGCAGGATGGTTTTATCCGAATTCTATTAATAAAAACCTTGGCAAAGCCCAAGTACACAAGACGTATACAAGAGGAGTAACCAAGCAATTGAATTGACAAAACATACTAGATTATGCTAATTTCATAAAAAAAGTATATGCTCTCAACTAGGAAACCATACCTCATATCCTATCCAAGCAACTGAAGCAACTACAGTTACTGCTAAAGCATTTGAGAACTTCCTATATATATCCAACTTCACAGAACTCCGTTTTGCCTGCACAGGATTTTTATAAGTTTCTGGAAGTTATATGGAAATAAAGAAAAATAATGCAAGTGATGCAGAAAGTAAAGAGGAAGTAATGCTACCATGATCAAATTAGAATAGGAAGAAGGTGCTGGTAAAAATATGATACCTGTAACTGCTCTAGTGTTCTAGAAAGAGATGTAAAAATCCACAAAATCAAAAATGCATCCAGGAAAGCATCAGGGAGAACTAAAAAGAGCCTCGCTCTTCCTGATATGTCATTGATTGTCCCCACATACTCGGTAATATCCAGCAACTCTGATGCCAAAAAGTAAGTTGTTCCAAGAAGAAGCACCTTTGAGGTCAAACCACCAAGAGTTGGCCGAACAACACCATAACCCATTGAAACAGAAAGGATAAGAAGGCGTGAAACTGTTTTCCTAACAGCTCCAACTGTTACAACCCAAGTTGTAACTACAATTGGCCTCATTCCAGTATCATTAAAGTTAACATACTCAAAATACCAAAGAATCATCTCAAACAATCCAAGAGCAATAACAGCTGTGATGCAATGCTGAAGTTGCAGTATATCCTTCCAAAACCTCATATACTGGGAGAACCAAATGACACTAAGAAAAAAATAAGCAAGTGACATAAACACATAAAACTTCATCAATGGAGCCATCCTACCAGGTAAATAACCATCGGGATTTTTCCACATTGTTTTCCCACTCATTATTAGTCCTTTTAGCTGTGGATCACATGCTACAAAAAACAAGTTATACATCCCAGTTTTTGTGATAGGAACCACCTTGTAAGCAATATTTGTGGATAAAGAGTTTCTGCTGAACTGTATATCTTCAACAATGGGCCAGTTAATATCTGTTGCTGAAGGTCTCCGAATGACTTCACCTTGCTTACAACCTTCCAATTTGGCAAGATCAGGGGTGCAACATATAGCTCTTTGTCCACCATAAGCAGAACCACCAATATTATTGCGATCAGCCGACTCAAAAATTATTACTTGTACCAACCCGGTACTATGATCCTTGTCCGAATGCTTGTCAGCTGCAGCCTTACTCCTCCAGAAGGTGATATTCTCAAATCTATACAAACTGAAAATGTGAGAGTTTTGCACTTACAGTAATAACATATATTATAACGAGTAAAAAGAAAGCTGACATTTATGCAAAATCTTAAAAGCACATACCCCACTACAAAAGCATTAAGTTTTTACACCCAGTCCTTGGTCATATCACCCCACAGATAACCTCACTCATCAAAACTTATCTAATTTTTGTTTTTCTTACACAGACACCCCAAATCTTATTAACATGTTCGCATGCATGCATGTACAAAGAAAGATTAAAATCTGAACAAGATCTATATTGTGTTATATACTAGGATCATTACACCAAGTTCTCTTTTTCAACTCCTTTCACTCTAAGATTTCCAAGATTCCTTTCAATTGATGAAAGCTCTAAAGACAGTGATAACGAAAAATGTCTTCTGGTCTCTTGCTCGTCAGTTTCCATAGTAAATTCAAAGACTTCACAAGCATAACCAGAAATTGGATCCAGTAAACAAGTACAAATGAACCATGCACGAGAAGACTTCCTCATAAGGTAGGGGCGTTTACAAACGTAAGGGAACTCTCTGTCCAATTCAACCACTGCACTAGTCCTCTTTGTTTACTCAAACTTACAAACCCAAATTTAGATTTTTGTATAACCACTTCTACATAATGAAGTGGTTGAAACGGAATAGTAGAATCCTCCAAGAGATGGAGAAGAGTGAAAGACAAAATGAGTAGGAAGGGGAGAGAGAACAACATGGCAGTTAATCTCATCCACCGTTTTGGCTCCACTCGGGACTCAACCTACTTATCAAAAAATATTTAGGCTCCACTCAACCAATTTGTGATTTATCTTTTTCGTTTCTGCAAGAAATTTATTTCGTAAATCATCAATTATACTTATGTGTCCACTACAGAACAACACGAAGTCTGTCTCTGCTTATTCATCACCAATTAAAGCATGCATTGAAAAGTGAAGGTATTAAGATTAACAATCTTTTGATTGTATTGGTAAACAAAATTTTATTAAGATTAAGAATCTTATTTATTACCAACTGGGGCATGCATTGGCTTCATACTTATATCAATGTAGCTCAGTATTGATATATGAATCTTTAATTCTACTTTTTCCCCCTAGCTTCTATGCAACCAAACATAATGATAAACCAAGAAAGGCAGATATTGTAACCTCGGATCTACCCAATTTCACCAAAATGTCAATCTCGAGCCACATATTCACACATCCCGCCTTATTTGTTACTTATATCCAAATACTTTTTCTTTTTGATAAGATTACTTACATCTAAATCTGTATCTATGTATGTATGATAGAAATAGAGTACCGGATAGAAGAAATGCCATTGCGGATCGAAGAATGGGCGGAGTTGTCAGCGGTGGGAGACGCAACGATGCCTTCGCTGCCACCGGAGAGAAGGAAAGCGTTGCCGACTTCCCCGAAGGGTTCGTTGTTGTAGATGTGAATTGAGGCATTGGTGGTGGTGATGACAAATGCTGAGAGGAGGAGAGAAACAGCGAAGAAGAGCTCTGGAAAGCTACTTCTTTGAATTGCTGCGAAATCCATGCCGATAGAATGAGAGAGAGAACGGATCGGCGGGTGTGGAGGGAGAGGGCGAGGAAGAGAGAGAGAGAGAGAGAGAGTGAGTGCGAGAGAAGCAATATCACTGTCGGTGAGAGGGGAAGTCAGACTCCTTGAATGATGAGTCATGGGCATCAGTGCAACGTTACGGGCGCGTGAGAAGCACGCTAACACGAAAGAAATAAAATTAGTTTTTTTTTTTTTTTTTTTCCAAATAATAAAATTTGTAAATGTTTTGCAAGTTTTGTGAAGATTTTAGGAGAGATTTCAAAATTTACTCCAACTTATTTTATATAATTATGATAATTTTAATAAATTTTTATATAAAATATAATAAATAATTTAACTTTTTTATAAAATAAAAATAATATTTTATTCCATTTTTAATTTTCATATCATTTCAATTTATTATCTAAATCTACGTAATCACGTGAGTTTTTTTCATCCACAATTTTAATCAACTAGTTCTTAATTTATGCATACAAATATTAGCATGCTAGTAGCTTAAGGTATATATTCAAAAATATAATTAGAGATACAAGTAATTCAAAAAGTAAAAATAAAACATGCTAAACGTGGATGATATAAATAATTTTTTTTTCCAAGTTTTATCGCTAAACAAGGCATTGTATAAATAATTAGGCTTTGTTTATTTTTACAGATAAAATAGATTGAGATAAAAGTTAAAAATTGAATAAAATATTATTAGAATATATTTTTTTAATATTATTTTTATTTTAAAATTTAAAAAATTTGAATTGTTTATTTTATTTTATGTGATGATTTAACAAAATTATAATAATTAGATGAGATGAGAATGATTGTAAAAACAAACTAGGCCTTAACTTATTATAATATCACGTTAATTATAAAAAAAAAATTAATACATAAATATAGGTTCATATTAACTTATCTGACAAATATGTTTAGTGTAATAAAAGAATAATGTAACAAAAAGAAATCTTCTTTTAATTAAAATTCTCTCACCATTCTTTTATTATAAATACTTTAGCCAATTACACAAAAACAATCTTATAAATTGATGTGTTTTAATATAATTTGTCAAATTATAAAGTTAATTTTATTGTAAAACAGATCTAATAGATCAGATGAATTCATATCAATTTATAAAATTACTTATAGGTAATTCGTTTATGAATGTAGTAATACTCTTCTTTTATTCAATATCAAATATGTTTGTATTGAGTCTAAAACGACTGGAATGTAAATTAACTAATTAAATTTATTAAAATTCGATGATATGTATATATCCTAACATACCCTTAATTTAGTCTAAACAAGTGGAACTCATATTTCATGGTTTTAATTTATATATACAAATTTTGGACCCATTTTTATATTCGTGTCGTATAGGGGTGTAATCTGTTTGGTCCGGTCCGGTTTTGGATAAAATTTAAGACCGAATTAGTATGTACTGGTTTTGTATTTTTCAAAACCGATTACGCACCGGTTACCCTCATAAACCGGTACTTCCGGTTTTATCGGTTTCCGGTCCGGTCCGGTCCGGTTTTCTGGTTTTTTTAAAATGTAAGTTTCACAATTTGTCATTAAAAATTTGTTTATAAAAAAAAAATTGATTTAAAAAAAACTGTTTTATACTTTTATTAATATATTAAACTATATAATTGTATTAATATTAAACTATTGGTATAGTTATAAGTTATACATTAGTATTAGTTATAAACTTTTAGTGATTTAGTATTAACATTTTATGTTATAATTTATAAATTATAATAAGAAATTATTTCATATATGAATATATATATTATATATAAAATTTCACATAAAAATTTATAATTATACATTATATATAAAACTTATATATATATATATTAATATTTAATATATATATAAAATATTTTGTATAAAACTTATATATAAAAATATATTTTTTTTAATCAACCGGTCCGGTCCGGTCCAAAAAATTCCGGAACCGGAACCGGACCGGAACCGGCCAGTTTTTACATTTTAAAAACCGGTTCCGGACCGGACCGGTTCAAAACCGGTAAAACTAGTCCAGTACGGTCCGGTCCGGATCGGTTTTTCGATTTGAGTTTACACCCCTAGTGTCGTACGTGCTTGAATCAATTCCAATTAGGCCGGGCCCAGTATTTTGCGATAGAGTTATAAACCAATTTCAATCTTGAGGACCAGTTTATTTGCAAAAACCGAATCCATTTATAAAATCTTGGAAAGTAGCCATATATCTTACTTATACTTAAAAGTACCTATAACATAAACAATAATGAATGTGTTCGTACATAATGCCACTGTGTTTCTCTATGAGCCGAGAATGGATTCGTGCGTGTGAATACCAGTGTGCGATGGAGAGGGAAGGGAGGTTCGTGGTTGTTGGGTCTGCCAGAGGTGGTCGCCGATGTGAGGTGGTGGAGGTGCGGTGGTCTGGGTGGCCGTGTATGTCGGCGAAACTAGACAAAAATGGGTGAAACCCATTTCGATTGGGGTACCACAGGGGAGAGAGAGGGATGCACATGGCGGAGATCGGTGGTAGCTGGGTTGGTCGCTGGCGTGAGAGGGACTCGCGGTGGTGGCGGTGAGGCTGGCTGGCCGGCCGTGTACGGCGGCGCAACTAGAGAGAAATGGAAAAAACCTATTTTGGTTGGGTTACCGCAAGGGAGAGATAGGGCTACGCATGGGAGAGATCGGTGGTGACTGGGTTGGTCGCCGGCGTGAGGGGGACTTGCCGATGGTGGCGGTGAGGCTTATCGGCGCACGGCGGCACCGGGTTGGGCTGAAGGAGGATGGGGCGTGGGGGAATAATCGGGCCAGAGGAGAGAGAAAGAAAGTGAGGAAAAAATCACTATAATATTTATCACTATTATGTAAAAAATAGATTCTTTAAAGTGGATCTCAAATATACTAAATTTTTTTAAAAATATTGTGCAGATTTTACACACTTTAAAATTATATAAATAATTTCTCTTGTTAAAATTTAGAGATACAATTATAAGACTGTAATATTTATCACTATAATAAATAATTTCTCTTATTAAAACACTAATTTAAACTAATTTAAAATTTAAATAATTAAAATATAAATAACATATCATACATAAACTATTAAATTTAATTTATAAAATATTAATATTTCATCATTAAATAAATGATGAAATTTTATTAAATATTTTTAAGAAATTAATCTCAACCCTTCATTTTAAGTCCTTAGATTTGATCTAACAATAGAAATTTAAACACTGATTTAAACTAATTTAAATTTAAATAATTAATATATAAATAGCATATCATACATGAACTATCAAATTTAATTTATAAAATACTAATATTTCATCATCAAATAAATAATGAAATTTTATTAAATATTTTTAAGAAATTATAACCATAGAAATAATTAGAGTTTTAACATAATTTAAGTATGATAATATCCTTAATTAACTAAATAAATAGCATATCATACATAAACTATCAAATTTAATTTATAAAATACCAATCTTCCATCATTAAATAAATGATGAAATTTTACTAAATATTTTTAAGAAATTAAAACCATATAAATAATTAGAGTTTTAACATAATTTAAATATGATAATATTCTTAATTAACTAAATTAGGCAAACGTGCGTGGGGAAGGAGAGAGAGGGAGAAAGGAAAAGTGGGGGAAAATGTTGGTTTTTGAGTTTTAAATTTCAACTATTTATCTTGAATCTTTAAATTTAATCTAACGGTAGAAGTTTAAATATTGATTTAAACTAACATAAAATAGATAATTAAAATATAAATATTATATCATACACTTAAAATTAACTTTAATTTATAAAATACTAATTTTTCATTATTAAATAAAAGATAAAGTTTTATTAAACATTTTTAAGAGAATAATATTATATTTAAAATCAACTTTAATTTATAAAATACTAATTTTTCATCATTAATAAATGATGAAATTTTACTGAACATTTTTAAGAGAAAAAAACTATCTAATTAATTTAAATTTTTAATATAATTTAAATTTCATAATAAATGATGAACATAAATAAATAATAATTTTACTCTTATACATTAGACTATTTTAATATTTGAAGTTACACTTTATTTTTTTCTTCGATTTGGCAGACGTGGCAAACGTCCGTTTGCCACTACTAGTACCACTATATATATATTCAAGTTCCCAATAAGAAAAAACCAATATTATTTTCCTTTGCTCAATCCTCAGCTTTGATTTCTCCTCCTTATGATTGTCCTCTGTGGCGGAATCAGAAATTTGTTGTAGGGGCCGAGCAAAGTTAAAACTATCATAAAATATTTTTTATTCTATTTTTGAGTTAAAATAATCTAGAATATCAAAATAATTTTATAAAGGGGGTCAAGATAATTTTTTTAGAGAGGGAGCCAACAAAATATAAGATTAATATAATTTTATTAAAGCATAAAAAATTAATATATATATTTTTTTTAAACTTGGGGGTGGCATGGCCCCCCGGCCCCTTCATAGGTCCGTCGTTGATTGTCCTTTATGTTAAAGAAATTCTGCTACACGTACGATCGATCAGATGGCTAAGGCAAGAGGTATGATCATGATCATAGAAAAAAAATGCTAGAGGGAGGCATGGCTCAGGCCTCTGTGCGGACGATTTCCTACGTGGACTCAAGACGCACCGTTTTGAAGTAAATAAAACGGTGCGTTTTGGGGCCACTTATATGCATGCCTTCAACCCCAAAACACACCGTTTTACACTTTTTCTTATTTCTGGTTTTTGGTTCTCCTTCCCCAGAGAACTCTGTTCTCCTTCGTTTCTCCCCGGATTGAAGCCATCGCAGGTTCGTTTCTCTTCCTCTCTCTTGGTTTCTCTTGGTTTCTTGATCTTTCTTCTCATTTCTCCTTCTTTGTTTCTCTTCGTTTCTCCTTCCAGGTATCTCTCCCCTGCCCGATCTCTCTCCCAAACCTAAATCTAACCCTAACGCAGCTGTGCGACGCCGAGGAAGAGAGTTTCGCACTCCAGTTATTCACCAGTTTCGCACTCCAGCTAGGTAAATTTCCCAACCCTAACACAATAGACATTCCTTAATTTTTAAGAATGTAGAAAATGGGTTGCAAATTGAATGGCATTGGATATGTTAAATCATAGGCATCGATATATATAAACCGATTATTTATTCGGTATATATTATTGTAATTCCTTAATTTCTATGAATTTAGGAAATGGGTTGGAAATTGATGGTATTGGATATGTTTCCAAAAATTGAAGGCATCGATATATATAAATCGATTATTTATCCGGTATATATTAGTGTAATTCCTCAATTTTTATGAATCTAGAAATGTTCCTTGAAGAGATGTTCCTTGAAGAGATGTTCCTTGAAGAGTTGTTGATAACATGTAATGCTGGCCTAATGTCATGTTGAGATTGATTGCTATGTATTTTTACTCAATATATACAAGTCAAGTGGTCATGGCAGAGAAGCCAGTCTTTTTTGAACTATCTTACCTTTGTACTACAGATGTTTAAGTTTATGACAGTACTCTATGGATTGACATTGTATATGCAAGTTTGTTTTCCCTGTTCAGCAAAATCTTATTTCAGCAAAATCTCTATGATGTTTAATTTTATTGAAGGCATTCTCATTGGCTGTGTGATAAGGGATGCTTGCCTTCTTTCTCACAAAATAATGCCATTATTGGGCCTAACATGCACAAAAAGTTGGAACAATCTGATGGAAACTGTCTGGAAAGTAGTGTTTATTTTGTTGTTAGGTCAGATATTTCTTTTTGGGAATCAATTCTGTCTGGGAATCAATTCTTGCTTATTTGACCAGTCCAATAAGAAGCCTGAAAAGTGAAAACTTCCCCCAACTCATTGATTAATTAATATGCCAATGATGATTAGTATAAGATAAAGGCAATGCTGCTCAACTCCATCATTTCAGCTCTTTTTATCACATCACTGTAATCTCTTATTTGAGGTTTTAAACCCCTTTGCACAATCTGCTTTAACTATAGTGTAAGCAACTTTTTCCAAATTGACTTTCAATTCTCAAGAGAAAGTAGTAACTCATTCTGCACCAAATTTGATTTCATCATGAATAGTGATATGCAAAGTTGAGTTCATCGTCATAGATTGTCAAATAAGGAACTGCATACAATATGGTTCAAGGTACCAATGGCCAGTTTACAAAAACCATGGTTGTTTTCAAATTCCAACACAAATTTAGCAAAAAAAAAAAAAAAGATTCCAAACACACTTCTCTTTTGAGAGGTACCTCTTTAAAGATTATGAATGCAAACATTGATTGTGTCACTTCCATTGTTTTGATTCTATAAAACATACACAGGATATTACCTAGGGAATAGCTAATAACGTGATGAGACAATATCTATGCCAAAATCTGTATGTTATTGTATCATGCTGGTTGTCTAAAATAATGGGCAACCATATATTTCATGAAAGATTGATTTAAGACTGGTAGGTTGCAATATGGGCGTGTGTAAATCTGCAAGCAGTAGATAAACTTATGAGACATTGGACATTGGTCAATAACAGCCGAGTAAGATTTAGATTCAATGAAGAAGTTATATGATTGAAGAATTGTCTGAGTGTGCCACAACCCAAGTAATTATCATCAACTGTGTCATCTACAATCCATGGGTGACCTGCGCACAAACTATTGTCCAGCTGCTATATATGTACTTAGAAAAAAATCTACTATATACAGAGGCAAATGTATTGTTGGAGGTGCTGTTGTACTTAGATTATATTGTTGGATGTGCTATGTACAACCTTATACAAACTCACTGAATATATTGTTGGAGGTGTTGTTGTATTTCGTTGACAGATTTAAAATGTCGTCATCAGTTGCGTCAACATCGTTGCTTAATCATACATTGAGTGACGTCCCAATGTGCAGCTGTGGGGAACAAGCTGTACTTAGAATATCAAATACTCGAAGAAATTCAGGGCGAGCATTCTTTGGGTGTCCACTCTACAACAAAGAGGTAGACGCAGTTAATAGTAGTTGCGTGTTTTTGTTTTCATATTAATGTTTTATTCAAAATTTTGACGTCAGAAATACTTATACATTTATTTATGTATAATCAGGGGTTACCGCACTGCAAGTTTTTCAAGTGGTCAGATAGTAGTGAATACAAAGAGCAAGACTTTGTAAAGAGAGAAGCAGAAGTATTAAGGAAAGAGGAAGAACTTAAAGAGAGAAGCAGAATTAAAGAAAGATGAAGAACTTAAAAAGAGAGAAGCAGAAGTATTAAGAA
This sequence comes from Juglans regia, assembly GCF_001411555.2. Taxonomy (NCBI): domain Eukaryota; kingdom Viridiplantae; phylum Streptophyta; class Magnoliopsida; order Fagales; family Juglandaceae; genus Juglans; species Juglans regia. Next base: position 26,478,829 of record NC_049916.1, on the reverse strand, counting down.
AAGATGAAGAGCTTAAAAAGAGAGAAGAAGAGATTGAGAAGAGGGAGTTGGCACTCCATAATCATCAAGCCCAGTTTCGCATTCAAGAAGCCGACATGCGGCATGCACGCAAACTATTTGGTGTATTTTGGCTAATAGCCATAATTATTTACTTGTATTTGATACTCTCACTGGGTTGACGACTTTGTATCTGTATTTGAAGAAAACTTAGCGTTTGTAAGTCGAGACTTAAAAATATATATATTTGAGACTTTAATCTGATTTGTATTTGATCTTCAATCTCGAGACTTTAGAATGTTTTAACGTGACAATGCATATATATAGAGTATATATATGGCATGAAAATAACTTACCAGTCTGATATCATTTTGTCAGAATATTTGACAAGACTAAATTACAGGTTTATTGATTACCTTTTTTTCACTTGGACATAAGAAGCAATATCAAATACAGTATAATCTCAACTCATAAACTAATACCACATAAATTGAATACTTGGATACAAACTCACGGGGGCATAAATAGTATATTTGGATACAAAATGTGCAAAACGTGGATTCAAATACTAAGATACAATACAAAACGTATACTTGCACCACTAATACATAACATACTAACTCCAACATACCAACACCAACACGCAAATTACCCCTAACACAAATGCATACAAACCACATCCAACACTAATTCCAACAAATCACCACCATTAACACACAACATAAGTAGGCATAATGGATCTATAAAGTCTTGCTATAAGAAGCTGCTTGGCTGCATTCTATCTGTAGTCTCCGGCTGCGTTCCATCTGCCATTTCCGGCTGCGTTCCATCCATTTCTAATTGCATCTGTGAACATAATAACAGCCAAAGTAAGACCCATATAAAATTAAACGAGTTTAACCAATAAAATGAATTCAAGTGATAATTGTACGCTTTCTTGTGTCCCTATCACTGGAGTTTGTTGTCCACTTTCTTGATCCACCATTATGGGAGAGATAACATTTTCTTGCACCCTTATTTCCGATATCCCAAGTTGGTTTCCACTGCTTTCTAATAGTTCAGTATCCAATCTACGCCTCTGACAACATAAAAAATAATTAGAGTTCACAAGTGAAAATAATAGCATATTATCAAATACTTAAAGATGATCATCAGGATACTATGCTCTCACCAGTCTATTTTTTCCCTTATCTTTTTTCTTATTCACAGCCTTAGTTTTAATTTTTTTCAATTGTTCCTCCATCGTTGACATCCTCATCTTACACGGGGGTCTTCCCTTACCTCTGACAACATGGGGACTTAGCACCTTTTTGGAACTTCCTTCTTTGGCTGCATTCACGGTACTTCCTCCAACATTAGAATCTATGTCCTTGGAGTTCGAAGTACGCCATACCTCATTCATCGCATATAACTTCGAAATCATTTCCTCAGTATGCCCATCGCACGAAACTGCATTTGTTACTACCTCATTGAAAGTTTTCAATATACGTTTATACCTAACAGTTTCGGGTCTCTGATCATCAATGTCATAACTTCTCGAAATAAATGTATACTTACGTTTTATGTCTTTTCTCCACCGGTCCAATATGTACTTTTCCGGCAACTCACGAACTTTCTTAGCTGAAAAGATGGCAAGAATATGTCTACAAATGATCCCTCGCATCTCAAACAACCCACAAACACACTTCGCCTCACATTCGGTCTCATTAAAGTAAAGAGTGTATGTAACCTCCTTGATGAAATCTTCAGTCTTAACTTGATCATCGACCGAGTAAGTTGCGATTACTCCATCCATTTTCTCGAAACGACAATGACAATATATCATTCTCATTATCTCTTGTTGAACCTCCCTAAATTTTGAATTTGTGTATACATCTTGAAACTTCTTCTCAAAAGCCAAGTGTGATATGTAAGGAACCGTGAAGTTAAATGAATTGAAGTCAGCTTGGTTTTCGTTCTCAATTTTTTTCTTCAATGCATTGTCGAACTGATCAACAAACTCTTTAAGGTTTGTCCTGGCATGCACGTAACCATCAAAGAAAGCATTCATACTCTCACTGCGTTGAGTTGTACTCATTCCAGCCCAAAACGAGTTCTTTAAATATACCGGCACCCAAAACTCTCTTTCCGCATATAAGCTTTGCAACCATGCATTTTCATGTAAATTGAAAGTATCCTTCAGGCTGTTCCAAGAATTCTCAAACTCCTCGATTGTAAGAGAGTCATAGACACAAGATAGTAACTTACTTTTCAGGCCACATTTGTATTGAGCATGGGAACCAAGCTTCTCAGGCACCTTTCGCAATATGTGCCACAAGCAATATCTATGCCGCGTGTTGGGAAAGACAATAGAGATCGCATTTTTCATTGCGCGATCTTGATCTGTTATGATAGTATTTGGCGCTTTTCCATCCATACAATCGAGCCAAGTTTTAAATAACCAAATAAACGATTCCGTATCCTCACTTGAAATAAGGCCTGCACCCAAAAGGATTGACTGTCCATGATGGTTTACACCCACAAAAGGTGCAAATGGCATTCCATACCTATTTGTCAGGTATGTGGTATCGAATGTTACTACATCTCCAAAGTAGTTGTAGGCCCCTCTACTACGGGCGTCCGCCCAAAATACACTTTTCAGTCTATCATCATCATCCAATTCCATGAGGCTGAAAAAACCATCATTCTTGTATTGCATCCTTCTAAAATACTCAAACAACGCTTGAGCACCACCTTTACCAAGGTGCAAGTGTCGTGCCTTGTCAATATAATTACGACAATTTTTTTCTCCAAATGGTACGTTCTCAAACCCACCCGCCTCAGTCACAAGAGCATGGAAACTTTTATTCATCCGTATACCAGCCTCATCATTAATATCCAACACCCTCTTAACAGACTCATTAACTTCTCTATTGCATCTGAAAAATTTAGATTTTCTTGGACTAAGCCCATGATTGTGTGTGTTAAATACGGATGTGACACACAGCTTCTCATCCTTTAACATGACATTCATCCTTGCCTTGCAGTCTGTCTTGCTTGTTGGCCGAGGCTTGGAGACGTTTGACGCCCTATTTCGTGCCTTGCCACCCCGAGCACATCCCAGTGATCCCACAGTGACATATTTCACAGTCCCATCTTTCTCACTTTTACTCCTTTGTGTCATTATGCCAAAACCACATCGTTTTCTGTAATGTTTATAGTAATTCATCAACTCATTCTCCGACTCAAAATTCATCCCTGGCTTTGGCTCCTCAGTGGTATCACCCCCATCAGTGCTAGCCTCTTTGGTATCAGCCGTATTACCCAAAGAGGCAGTAGATTGCGCTTCAACTTCTATTGAGTCTGATATGGCCTTACTAATTTCTTCAATAGAGTTACTTTGCTGCACTTTATTTTTCTGTAAATTAGGAGAAAAAAGTATGGCATGAAAAAATATGTTCTAAATAATGTAAAAGAAACTGCATGTGGAGAATCAAAAACATCACCTCACTGTCACATGGATATGGGTTGGTAGAAGTTGGAGGAACAAATGCTGGTAAAGCTGAACAAGAGCTAGAAGCGACACTAGCGCTGCTCTGTACACTAGAACTCGCAGCTACACTAGAGCTGATACTACTTGCAGAACTAGACATGGGAGTGGAAGTAGAGATCCATGGGTGTTGCTGCAGTTTTCCAAATAAAATGTAAACATAAATAGTTAACCCAAATATTCAAGTACAACATTAACTACAAATGCATACTCTAAAAAATGATTACCTGGTTGTTCCATGGATATGGGTACGCATTTGGAGGAGGTCCCATCATTGGCATGTCAGAACTATACAAGGCAGCAGAACTACTTAGGGCATTAGTACTTGACGTTGCAGCGGCAGTAGAGCTTCATGGGTGTTGCTACAGTTCTCCAACAAAAATTAAATATAAATAGTTAGACCAAATATTCAAGTACAACATTAACTACAAAGGCATACTCTAACAAATAATTACCTGGTTGCTCTATGGATATGGGTTGGCATTTGGAGGAGGCACAAAGGGTGGTAACCACGCATGAGACATTGGACTGTAGTAACTTGGCATGTAATTTGAAAAAGTTGGATATAGTGGTCTTGATATGTTGTCCTAACATATAGCAACATAATGTTAATCAACCCAAGTGGACAATGACTACACATAAAATAAACACACACCAACTGTTGAAAGATGTTTACAATACCTGGATTGATGGATTGGTGATAGGAACTGTTATGCGGGATGCATCTTCTTTCTCTTTCTCCATCTATCTCAACGATGAAATCAAGATGCCACGCACCTACAATATTATATTGAAATCTTTTAGTTGGGCACTTAAATATATTCACGGTACTTTTTACTATATTTTGGACTCAACATATTTTGACACAAACTGAATGCAAATCTTTACAATCAAAATAGGCACTTTTTCAAACTGAATGTAAATGTTAATCTCGAACAAAAATCTCCCTCTCAGATGCAAGATGCAGGACAACGCTAACTTTCCTATTAAAACTTAACAAGAAGAAAAAATAGACTAAAAACCATAATATTCTTAATAAAATCAGTTTCTTTTTTTCATTTTTTCCAAACAACAAACAAGTAAATTGATGCAAATGCTAATCTCGAACAAAAATCTCCCTTTCAAATGCAAGATGCAGGACGTATGCTAACTTTCCTATTAAAACTTAACAATAAGAAAAAATATACTAAAAAAGCAGAAGTATTCTTAATAAAATCAGTTTCTTTTTTTCATTTTTTCCAAACAACAAGTAAATTGATGCAAATGCTCATCTCGAACCAACTGTGTACATTTCGGATGCAAGATGCAGGACATATGCTAACTTTCCAATTAAAACTTAACAATAAGAAAAAATAGACTAAAAAACTAGAATATTCTTAATAAAATCAGTTTCTTTTTTCCATTTTTTCCAAACAACAAATAACTTGATAGAAATGGATTGCAAGAACTAGATTTCCAGAATTACCAGTTTTAAATGTACTATAGATTTCCAGAACTGGCCGTTTCTTCCACAAACGGCAGATGGAACGTAAATGCTTACTCACGGCGGAGACTCACGGCAGATGGTCACGCACGGCAGATCCCCTTCCACAGACGGCAGATGGAACGTAAATACTGGTGAGATTTGGTTTGGCGTTGGTTCTGAATTTTTTTCCCCAAAATATTTCTCAGTTTCTCCCGCTCGTTCGTTTGCGTTCTCAGTTCTCAATTTTGAGTTTTTTTTTTTTTTTAAATTTAATATTTAATTGCTAACGTGGCATTTTGCCACGTCAGTTTCGTCCGCGCGCAGGCACAACTTGTGCCTGCCTGTAGCAGGACTCTTGATCATATTGTTGCCATGCACAGTGCTGCTGCTAGCCGCTCATGTGTTTGCATCTTCTTCATTGCAATTAGAATATATGTGCTCATATATGCAGCCAACTACATTGTCGGAGATGGTCGTGGTTGGATCTTCAACGTCAAGGATTGTTCTGATCAAGGAAAGAGTTTTAAGCTTCTTTATTTCGTGACAGCTAATCATTCACCTCGCAAATAATCCATCACAAATATTATTTTTTCTTGTAGAGCTGGTGATCATGCTAGGTAAGTATCATGAGCAAGTACTGCTATTTATTACCTAAAGAAAAGCTAGCTCCAGGTTCGTTCCAATAAAATTACAAGAAACTGTTTATTTGTGACCAACTATTTCTTACGAAAATGATTATTTCTTGTTAAAATGAGTCTTTTTTCGTCATATGTAATCATTCTCATCGCAAATAATCCATCACAAATACTTATTTTTCTTGTAGTATAATAATTATCAACGACGTTAGATCGATCCAAGTACTTCTCAAGATCTGATGTACGTACTAATCAACTGCATGGATATATATTGAAAGAAGATCATCAAGATTCAGGGAAATGAATGCGAATATTAGGTTTGGTTGAGTTTACGCTTCACACCAACCAACTTCTAGAATTATTGCATGTTTGAATTCTAAGTCTAAAGAAACTTAGAAAACTGTATCGTGTTTTGGAATAGATTTCCCCAATGAATATTTTGAGGAGTTCCAGATATATTTATAGAGATTATAAATCATAGTTTGTTACAAGAATTGATCTATATGTATAATATAGAGCTTCATGATATTAAAAGTAGTACTCCTCCTGCGTAGAAAATTACAAACAACAATTTGAAAAAATGCATGTAGGAGCCAAAAGTAAATTAACTTTCTGGCCAAAAAGATCAAAATATAATGACAGACATCAAATTGTACGTGCTTGATCAGAAAACAGATTGCCATCAACCTGGGTTTTGGTTCTTGTATGGTTTTCTCAGAGAGAAATTTACAGAGGTAATTCGACATGCTGGCCGCCTCCAATTAATATCAGCGAAACAAATTAACTTCATGTTAACAAGAACATGAAGCATGCATGCCTGCCATGGAGGTGGACAGAATGCCAAACTAACTCTGCAACAAGGCCCCTGAGAAACCCTAAAGAGAATGGTGAAGAACGGATCAGATTTTTTGCAGCGGCTTTCGAATTAGGTACATCCTTTTTGACTTAATTTATATATACGTGTTCTCGATCTAGCCAGGCTTCTAGCTATATATACATATATCCTTTTTTACTTGCTGGCTGCAAATATGATTCGATTCAAAATGGGCTGATATCCAGATCCTTTCCACTCAGATTGTATTAGTTCGTCAACTCGTTTTTTGGGTCGACGTTCAAACGTTAAAGCTTGCGTGATTAGAATCACTTTTATTAGTACCTTTCACATCGATTTTTCAAGGGCATCGATCTTTGGATATTAATAAAGCATGGAAAAGGGGAATAATTAGTGTTCATTTCCAACTACAAATCATGCATATATATAATATATATATATCATTACAAGCAATTATGCTCGTGAATATATAGATCTAATTTATAATCATGATTTGATTATATGAAATTGTCAAGATGTCGACAGTATATATCGACGTGTTTGTCGTGGCCATGCTCTCTCCGAATTAGGCTCTTATTCTGGAAGAATTCATTCCTTCCATATATAATAATCATATTCATGATGTGCTGTACGAATTAATTAAGCCATCCGTTCACATTATCACCCATATCTCAGAGATTTCGGTGTTCTTTTCCAAGTAAGTTTAGCGGCAAATTAAGCGTATCTGTTCGGACGCGTTGCATTATCACAAACAGTACGTACCAAACCTAGTTAGGCATGCATCCACAGAACTTTTGATCTCGTTCTTCAGCCAAAAAAAAAAAAAATCGAAATTAATTTAAACGTGAGGAGAAAATTAGGACGTGGAAAAGTACGTGAGCATGATATATATATGATCGTTTTCTAGAAAATGAGATGACGAAATTTACAATTTTGAGATTAATTATTGGCTAAACGCAACAAATTCTCTAGAAATTCATACGTACATGATAAGGATTTTCAAGCCCAAGCTTAAATACATCGTCTGAATAATGGAATGCTTCAGTCTATAAATATATATATATATATATATATATATATATTTACAGTAATAGCAGTGGTTCATGGTAAACCACATTTGCCTAATTGGAAGAAAAAATAAAATTCCTGCAAATAATCTGTCCAAACAAGAAATAAAGTATGATTCCTTACATGCAGCACATAATCTTAAATAATTAAATTAGTTGTTAGTTCACAATCTGTAATACCCCATTCCCGTAGGCTAGAAGTGTCACGTGTTTTTCACAAAATAAACCCGGCAAGAGATCTCATATTTTATAAATGAAAATATAATTTATTTTGTAGAAAATTTGTCTAATAAAATGTCTTCAAAAACTTAAAAGAATAAAAAATTTATGTCATAAAATAATTTTTATTCTAGAAGGTCTGAAACTAAATCAAATGCTCTTTCTAATCCTGGCATGTCTGCTCGTATTTATCATTCTCACTTGAGTGGTTAAAAACATGAAAACAAACTAAAATGAGTCGAAGACTTAGCAAGAAATCCATCACAACGTAAACATAATAAATGTAAGGTTTTCATAAAAATTTTCATGCTGAGAGTAGCTTAAAATTCATGACTGTTTATATTGATACTTATGTTATGCATGACTTAATTTATCTGAATTAACTGACTGATCTGACTGGTCAACACACTTAACCCTGTGTGTGAGTCGCTGATAGTATTCTGGCATACTATGGTGGACCACGCTTGAGTCTGTGGCTTGCACATCCACCCTGAAACTGAATTGCATTGGTACCATGCATATGAATGACCATCTGATTAACTGATCTTATCTTATTTTGCACTTGAACTTAAGATAGCTTATGTGTCTTATACACATAAGATGCATGACATAATACCTACATAATTATAATTTCTGAATTTGAACATGATGCGGAATGACATGATCGTATGCTATGCTAAATGACATGTTTGCATATGATATGAGTGCTTCATAAATAATGGCTGTCAATGAACTAGCTTGAATAATACTTATATATAAGCTGAACTGTGATGATCCTAATTTATGATCAAATTACTTACCTCACAACGCTATTTCCTGAATCTCACTTCGTAACTCGTCACCTATATGAAGTATTAAACGTCATTAAATCTGTCTAGAAAAACATGTCCTAATATTCCACTTAATTAAATTCATAATATAAAAGATAGTCAAATAAATCTTTTGTTTAACGCCATAAACAATAAATCCTGGTATTTAAATTACTTAAATACTAATAACATATTATAATTTAGTAGGATCATTGGACTATTTTAAATAAGTCATAAAAAACCCCAATTCTTAAAATAGGTTTCTTTTCTTAACATAATTATTCAAAACTCATAACATATTCCTTAATTTTTCTATTTAAAATATAACATAAAAATCTTAAAAAACCTAGTTACATAGTCAATTGGATTATTAATTAACATAATCAACTCAATGGTATACTTTAAAATACCTTTCAAATTCTTTAAACATTTTCTTATAAAAATGAGCTCATGATTAATATATTTATTTAAGTAAAAACTCATCTTAAAAATATTAAGCCCAACTCAACTTTAAATAAAATGACTTAATAATATCCATAATTAACATATACTTAAATGTAAGGTTATAAGTGTAATTATACTTAAAACAATCCTTCATGATACTATATTAAAAAGGGCATATATGTAATCTCATCAATATCTGCACTTACTAAACTAAAACCTAAAAGCAACTTAATATGTGAAGAGAAACACAGGGCAATGACGAGAGGCGTGCGAGGCAGGGGACTCACTAAAAGAAGAAGTTGACGTGCGGTGGTTCTGGGTGGTTGGGGAAGGACTGGCGACGCGACTGGGTGGTCCTCTAGGCAGGGAGGTGCAACGCCAAGAGAGGAAGCGAGAGCTATCGGCAGAGCTTACCGAGAGGAAGGAGGAGCACGTGACTGAGCTGGGTTGCTGACGATCTTGTGCTTATCGGGAGGGAGTGGGTGCGACGGGGTTGGGCTGGTCAGCTCTTTTTGTGGTGGCTGGGAGGTGGTTCGATGTCCCTTGAGGTGGTTAGCGACGACAGCACAAGTACACCGCCAAAGAGCCATTGACGATGTCTTTTGTGGTGGCTGGCGGCCTGCCTTGGTGGTTTTCACGGTCATGCATGGTCTGGGCAGTGGAGTCGCCGCGGTGGTTCCGTCGTCGAGTCGCGGCCCTTTCAGTTGCTGCGTCTCACTGAGTGGTGTCTGTGCGGCTTTTCATGGCATGGGCGTGCTCTGTTTCGTGAGTGTACAACAGAGTCATGCTCTTCTTGTCATTCTGTGTGACGGTGGTTTTCGTTTTAGTCTAACGAGGTCGACGCAGCTACTGGTAGGTGCGATGCATATCGACTTCAACGTGGGGGCTTGGTTTGATTTGAGGTGGTTTGTTGCGAAGAAATATAAAGAGAGCTTCAACGCGTTCAATGCAATCTGTTACAAACTGATAAACGTGCATATCCATGAAGAGGAAGACGTGACGCGGGTTCATTCTATTAATGGATAATAAAATAATAATAATAGCACTAATAATAATAATAACATGAATTAAAAAATTACACATGTTACTAATAGAATTTGATAAAATTCATAATAGTAATATATGTTAAAGTAAAAATATTTTTTATAATATTTTAAAATGACAATAAATAATTAATATATTGTCTAATTTAGACTTAACATGACACAAAACCTAAATAAATAATAGCCCATCAGCATTCGAAATATTGGCCCATTAAACCTAATTTAAGCCCAATAAGATTATCTATAATCCAACCTTAAAAATATTGGACCGGGTCGTTACACAATCATCAAGATTGAAAGAGTACATAAGATTGATTAATAAATAGCCTAATACATAAGAGCATAAAACCTAATATAAGCAAGCATCTATGAATTTTCATCTTTATCTACTTTAACAAAATGAGTTTGTTCTAACCGTAGTATCTCCAAATATTTTCTTTGGGTTGATCATCTATATGTGAAAGATCATTCACGATCACGTGTTAAAACTTTGTATGAAAGTTTCAGCTCTATAAATTAACCATATTTGACGGTAGAAATTAATGCATGCATGTTTATATATATAAACATGCATAAATGAAAAAAAAAAAAACTGGACTGGGGCATAAATGAAAAAAAAGAACTGGTGAGTAGCTTTTAAGATATAAGGGAAATATATATAAGAATTGGCATGTACACGAATTACACATCGCACTATAGCAAAAAAGACTTTTTGGGACGATTTTGTTTTGAAACGAAATAAAAATTGTCCTAAAAAGTGAGATTTAGGGATGAATTTCATATTTCGTGCAAAAAAAAACGACGGAAGAAATATACCGTTCGAACGCGTTCAAACGGTATAGTTAGGGACAAAATATTTTGTTACTTATAATTTATTACTTTTAGTTAGTCTAATATATACTTATAATATATTAACACTATAGATGACACTATATATATGTTACGTATAATTTAATTAGTATGATATTATATATTCATATATTCTTTACTATAATATAATATATAATATGCTCGATTATATATTATAATATGATATTACTATGTTACTAAACTATAATATCATCTAATATGTCTATATATATTAATGTTGTTCTTTTATTTAAAATTATAGTGTAAAAAAAATATTATTAAAGATTTATCAAACCGTTTGAACTTTTAATAATAAGCGTTCGAACGTTTATGAACCAGAGCAAGACTGCATCTATTACCGTTCAAACCTACTATTTATCCGTTCGAATGGGAAACTTTAGGAGGGAAATTTTTGCCGCTTCATAGTTTCACGTTCAAACGGTTAGTACAGGAAATGTTTTGCAAATACACGACAGAACCTCACAAACTCGCTCTCCTCCCGCCACTCTCAGTCTCTCACGAACCATAGACCATTCGCGAACCAGCGCCATTCTCCTTCAATCCATCCCCCAAACTCAAAAGAGTTTTCATCTCACTCAATTATTCTTAGATTACCTCGTTATTTTTACTGCTTTTTAGGGAGCTTTTTCGCATTGGATACACGACATATAGTCTAATCTCTTTGCCTTTTCATCTCCCAAAATTCAGGTATACTTTTTATATTCTTATTTTGATTTGAATATGATATTTTGCAATGTTGAAAATTTGTTTGTTCTTGATATTGTTGTTTCTGTTGCTGTGAGTTTGTGATTAATAAGGCTTTCCATTGTTGAAGATGACTGAAATCTAGAATGAACCCGTTCGAACGGTTTAGGCTTACTGTTCGAATGGGTATGTTATGTTCGAACATAGTTTAGCACCGTTCGAACGAAAATTATACATCAATGTATTTACAATTAGAAATTAGAATATATAAGGATAGTTGTCCATTCAGAAATATTTTAAAAATACTTAACTAAATAAAAATACAAATACTTAATTCTAAATCTTTAAATTAAAATACAAATAGTTAAGATTTAATAATACTTAAATAGTCAATTCTAAATTAATAAAATGAAGTATTTAAATTAAAATACTACTAAATCCTTAAATTAAAATACAAATAGTTAAGATTTAATAATACTTAAAATAGTTAATTCTAAATTAATAAAATGAAATATTTTAATTAAAATACATCTAAATCTTTAAATTAAAATACAAATAGTTAAGATTTAATAATACTTAAATAGTTAATTCTAAATTAATAAAATGAAGTATTTTAATTAAAATACATCTAAATCTTTAAATAATACTTAATAATTATATTTTTGTTGTATTGTTGTATAAATAATATGTTGTTATTGTTTGACATATGTTAGCATATCTTGCATTGTTTGTTCATCAAAATAAATCTTAGACCTGTTCGAGAGTTATTAATCCGGATGAATGCTTGATTGATAACTCTTGAATTGTCCAGAGTTGATAGTTTGTGATTGTAAGATTATTCTCGCAAACTATCAAACTATATTTGTTATCGTCCAACATTATGATTTTGGTAGATTCATCTATTGTTCTCCGAATATGTTATGTAAGCATTATAACCTGTTTTATGTTAGTATTATAATCTGTTTTAATTAAATATATGTTATGTGAAAATTATATAAGTATTATAACCTATTTTCATTAAATATATTAGAATATATATGACGATATTAATTCTTTATCTTATATATGTCTAGGATAAAATGGTTGCCTTACGTGCTGAATCTGCGTCAGACCATAATTTCTCAACAAGTGATATTGATATTTTTACACAAGTCTTGGGTCAATGTTCAGGATATTTGAGGGGTTTGAGTCGTTGTGTAAAGCCTTCTCCCTCTTCATCTTCTTTCGGGTTTGTCTCTATGACTTCTATAGCGCTAGAGAATGCGAATTCTAGAATCGAAGAATTGACTGCAAGGCAACATGAGTTAGAAATTCAGTTGGTGAAACAAGCAGACATAGAGATACGCATCAAACAACATGAAGAACAACAAGAAGAGTTCAGAAGACAGATGCAACTCCAAATGCAGCAGCTTATGCAATAGTACAGGTCTCCAAGCAACTGATAATATTTTACTTATAGATTTTGGAATTATCTATTTATGTACGAACAATGCCAGTCTCGCGGTTATTTATTTAGTTCGCACTTATTATAAAACTTTTGTGAGTATTAAACAATTTCTAATGTCTTTTTCAAATATTATGAATGTCTATTAATTTTTTATTATTGAGTTTAAATAAAATAGTTATCGTTCAAACGACCACATAACGTTCGAATGCAATTTACTAAATCGTTCGAACGTCATTTATTTTCGTAGCGTTCAAACATAACTTTTCCCGTTTGAATTATTATACCGTTCGATCTGTCCCTTTAACGTTCGAATGGAAAACTAAATTTATACCATTTGAATGGATGTATAATTTATTTTTGTTCGAACGTATTTTGCAATCATTCAAACAAATTAATCCAGTTCGAACGTAAAATTGTAACTATTCGAACGATATTTTGAGACGAATTTCAACCATGACAAAAGAAATTCACATTCGAACGGTTTCCTCCAAATTCGTCTCAAAAGATATTTTTTGAGACGAAATGATAATTTTCATCCCAAAATATCTTTTGGGACAGTGTTGTTAGAACGAGTTTGGGACAAATTTTTTTCATCCCAAAATATAGTTTGGGACGAAATGAGTATAATTTGGGATGAACAATTTCATCCCTAAAGAGCGTTTCTGTTATAGTGTCGTCTGAATAGTTCATCTACGAGAATTCACGAACGTCCCATGATCTTCTGAATGAATATCATTGACTTAGCATGAGATGAAAATCAACTTGAAATTGAACTGATCTTTATAATCTCAAATCAAACTATTCAATATTTCCTTTTCTTTCTATTTATTTTCTTTCTATTTATATTATTATCCCTCTCTTCCTCTTACTCAAAATCTTACAATGAACTTACACCAATCTTACATAAAATATTTAATATATCACGGGAATGCACATTCTGCCCTTTGTAGGCAAGCCTGTACACTACGGCAGGTAAATATTAAGCCTGTCCATCCAATAACGAGACAGCGGGATTCAAAAATTTGGATGGTTACGCCATGATATGTACGTACATCATGGATGTTGAACGTCTGGGATCAGTCATCATCATGAAGAGGCAGAGCCATTTCCAACCAAGGATTTGTCATCCTCAACTACTTCTTCCACTGGATTCTTCTCTGCCCAAACAGCTGCATCTTGATATCCAAGCTCAAAGAGCCGATCAAGAACATAATCTTCTGCAGGCTCAAGTGCCCAATTGAAAAGCTGAAGTGTAATGGGACAAGATCGATAATTGTGATCTATACTAAAACAAATGGGAGCATTTAATCAAAGAGCTATAGTATAACCTCTCGTGGGCTAGCCCTATTCTCAGGATTGCAGTCTGGACTGATCCCAATCCCTTGCAATCCCAATCTACTGGCTGGAAAAGCACAAACACGAACCTGCAAAGCAGCACGGCTTGGTTATATACTACCTTCACGAGTAACCTCAATATTTGTATTTGCACAGATATTGTATCTTGCTTTGTTCCCATAATATAGGATATGATGTCATTAAACCTAATGAATGCAGTCTATACTATACATTAGTGTGTACATGCTTACTTTACAAAAGTGTTAGGTCATTTAATAGTACTAGTAATAAACACAATATTCTAGGATGCCAAAACGAAACCGTACAACATTGCCTTCTAAATTCAAAAGCAGTTCCAACATTTCATTCTGAATTCAGGACCTTCCAAAAGAATACCAAAAAGAAATCACCACTACATTTTCCCCGAACATCACCCTCTAGTTGAGAACATATTAACTCATATACTACAAAATTAGTTTTATGCAAATGCATGGATTATAATTTATATGCAATAATAAACAACCAATAAGAATTATTTGCCTATTAAATATCTGCTTTTCCAACACAAGTCAAACAAATACCGTCTGTGCAGCAGATGTTGGTGGCATAAATAACGTCAAACCCCCATCAATACAAAGTCTATTCCGAAACAATGTAGCTGGCCTTGGTGCAAGATACCTGCACTGAAGTATATTTTAGTTTAACCAGATCATATGAACTAATATGACAGCAATCATTTGCAAAGCAAAATGGTATATTAACTAATCACCCTGGAATGAAGGAGGAAGTGAAAACTGCATTGATGAGATCTTCCTTGGAATCATACTGATCAACCAGTAAACCCCGAGGCCTCCAGAGAATCTGAGTCACAGCAACTATAACAAAAGAGACCATACTTAGAAGCAGCATGTAGAAGGGAATTGAAAAGGCAATTGTCCCAAAAACTTGTTAAATAATCACCAAGTTGTGATTCGATAATCTGTTTGTGGATGTGTTAAAAATTTCCCAATACAGAATTTCCAACTAGAGGCCAAGCCTCCCGATTAGGACACATTCTTTTTTTTTTTGATAAGTAAAATAAGTATTATTAACAAAGATGGGCAACAATTTTGATTAGGACACATTCTTAATTTACAGCTTTGATTAATACCAAAAAGAACTTGCCAGTTGCCAAGAAAAGGAGTAATCCAAATATTTAGAAAGAACTTGCATATACTTAATTCAATAGGCTAACTTCGAAATTCTTAACCATCTAACATGCTCTCCAAAATTTCTCAAAAAGACCTTGACAAAACATTTTGACTATCTGTACATTTTATTGCATTTTTTAAGTGCAAAATCTCCAAAGGTAAACAATTCTAATCACATACCATATTATACATTCGAGGGAGCAGAAGAATCATATTTTTTTATAAGTATCGACAATTTTATTGATAAGAAAGAATAGGCATAGCCCAAAACCGTTCTTACCACGAACCCTCCCGCTGGACCTAATATGAGCATCATCTGGCAGAAAGTTGTAAAGAACATCCCGTAGAACAGCCTATGCAAAGAAAAAATCACAACAATTAAGCTGGCCTCTCATTGCCACTGTGCTGCTAGTTCATAGAGCTTTAGAATGCACAAAACTTTTTGTACTTCTTAATTCTATATTTAACCAACAAAATATTTGATCAATTACAAAATTTTGCATTTCAGATTTCTATTACCATTCCAGCCAACCCTAAGTTTTTTAGCTTGTGCAAGGACCATCACTTACAACAAAATGGAGATGATCTAAAGGACAATATTCAACTGTGTAACACGCAAAAATGAAAAAAACCATTAGCACACATGTACTATGATAGTCCATAGACCTATATTTTAAACTGACATCTCCGAATAGATGTACTCCCTTACTCATATATAATATGATCAACTCTACCTATCAAAAAAGTATATATAATATGATCAACTCATTCCCCCTTTATCTTGATCCTAGATACCTCATCAATTGTATCCATCTCTTGATGCTGTACAGATATCTAACTTGGACATAAAGTCAAAAGTACGTTTCTTCCTTGGTATATAAAAAGTTCTACTGCAATTCAGGGGTTGGAGGTCTTAAAGCTTGAAGTCATTTTGATCAAGAGCAAATGGAGCACAATATCAATCAGACACAAACAGATTTGGATTTTACCGCAGAGAGACAGATGTTGAACCGCATAGACTGAGAGTTTTTAAGAATTAGATGTTAATTGTTGATCCAGACAGATTTGTATTTTTTTTTTTTTGGAACTATCATATATTATCTGACAACATTAGGACGGGAGCAACACTTTTATACAAGCAAGGAAATTAACAAAAAGACAATCCTCCACACATCAAAATGCTTTTACAACGCAAATAAAAAAGACATGCTCTTCTTCAAACATAAAGAATCTAAAAGATTTTACAGAGAAATATCTATATGGAACCATATATCCATTACAGTACAGGAGAGGAGGCATACCCCAAGTCGAAATGCAGTCCCTCTATTCCGGCAATCTTCGGCTAGGATTTTGGTAGCTTGCAAGGCCTCTTGCATAGTGGCTCCAGAGGCAATTACTGCACAGACTATCGCACCAGCTGAAGAACCAGCTAATGGTGTGGTTTCCTGTGTCAGAATATACATTTGAGTTAAGAGTATCAACCCTTGAGCTAAAGTCATAACAGTAAAAAGACGAAAAGCAGAACACAAGCATATTCTGACGTCGCAAAGTCCCTAGTATATTCCGACTTCTCCACAATTAACTAAAAATATCTCTTTGGACTTGCGTAAGCCATCAACAAAGGGAAGATATTTTAAATTAATAGAAAGGAATAATAAAGGCATGTTTTGTCAGGTATTTCTGAAAGGGTTACGTCCGTTCAAAAGAGAGAATTGAAAGCTAAGATTCAAGAACGTATTAGATAGCTATAGAAACCATAGAATTCAGAGTCGCATTCTGAAATCCCCCAACTATTACAAATAGAAATAAGAAATAGTAAGTATAAGAAATCTAGAACCTTGATATAACCCTTCTCAATGAGAAACTGAGCGACGCCAAGATGGTACGGAAACAAAAGCCCAGCAGCCGAGAAGCTGAACCCAGGACTCGTAACGACACGGCGTTCACGCTCGGCTTCCACGTCCTTCACGCGCTGCTCCCATATCACTTGTGGCTCAATCTCGTCCTCCATCACCGCCCCAATCCTCTCCTCGGAAGACACGGTGTCATTGAACATCGTCACCGAGGCCGTCTCACCATTCGGGCCTTTCTTGGGTCTTCTGATGAGGATCCGCGAGGCCAGTCCTAGGAAGAGCTCCCCGGTGGCCACGGCAAAGGATTTCTTCTCCGAGGCGACGTTCGGTTTTGGGGAGGAATCCTTGGCGGTGCAGGAAAGAATTGGAGTGCGCTGAGGGACCATGTACCGGCGGGTGAAATTAGGGTTAGGGTTATAAGGGAATAAAGGGTGAGAGTGGGAGAGCAAAAGAGAGGAGAGTGAAGGAGCCATGAACGAAGAAGAAAGGCTCCTGCTTCCTTTCTTGGTGAACAGCATTTCTAACGTTTGTTTCTGGCTTTGTTTGTGTTGGCGAGTTTCTGGAAGCTTTTTTTTTAATTAATTTCTTGATTTTTTGTGCATGGGTTTTTGCTGGAGCTAAGAGCATTCACATTGATTTTTTCAAATAATATTTTATTTTTAAATTTAAATAATTTTATTAATAGTTAGCCCACATTGAATTAGCTTCGTTTATTTTCAGAGATGAGATGAGATGAGATGAAATGAGATTAAAGTTAAAAAATTAAATAAAATATTGTTAGAGTATATTTTTTAATATTATTTTTGTTTTGAGATTTGAAAAAGTTGAATTGTTTATTTTATTTTATATTGGAAGTTGAGAAAGTTGTAATGATTAGATTAGATGAGATGAGATGAAATGAGATGAGATATTTTTCCAAAACAAATGAGGCAAGAGCATTCACATTGGTTTCTTCAAATAATATTTCATCTTTAAATTTAAATAACTTTATTAATAGTTGGCCCACATTGAATTAGCCAAACACTTTTCATCCTAAATATCAGCTACAGTAAATTCATCTTTTTCTTCAAATATGAAAAGTACTATTTCACCTCCAAATACATTGTTTATTAATATTGGCTCTCTCTCTCCCGCGTCTCCTTTCTCTTTCTTATTCCCTCTTCCTCTCCCGAATATTGAAAATCGATAGAATTGTTTTGATAATATTGATATTGATTTTGTTTATTGGATTGTGAAAATGAAAATGAATATGATTGTTAGAAATTATAGGTGATTATAGGAGGTTATGAAAATATAATTAATTATAAAATAAAAATTAATTATAAAATATAAAAATAATAAATAATAATATTTTATTTATATAGAGAGTGTGATGACTAATCCAATGTAGACTTTAAGTTTTGAATGATTAGCTAAAAGTGAAAAAGTTACATATTAGTCAAAATTTGAAGAGTAAAATAGCCAATCCAATGCCAACTGCCCAAATGGCCCTGCTATCCTGCCTCCATCCGCCCTGCTCTCGTACGGGCGGGCGGGCTACCCTCTTTTATTCATGTTGGGGTGGGGTCATCTGCCTCGTATGGAGAAGGTTTAGCGAGAGCGGAGTTAAGATGACTCCAATGAGGCCTGTCCTGCCTCTCGCTCAGCTCTATATATATAATTTTTTTTATTTATTTATAAAAATAAATATATTGTATATAAATATATACAATTTATTAAAAATTTAAAATTATATTTAAGTTATTAGATTGTCTTGACTTCCTAAACCAACCTTTATATAGTAGGCAAAGACAATATAATAGTCATACTTGAGTAATATGAGACTTAGTTGTAAGTCTCATATTGCTCAAATATTGTCTTAACTTCCTATATAAAAGTTAGTCTATGAGGTTAAGACAATTCAAAATCTAACTTTAATGAGTTTAAGTTTTTTTTATATTTATACATTTTAATTATAATTTGGGTCAAAAAAAATTTTTTGTACTAAATTTTTCTTTTAAATTTAATGTGTTGGCTTAGGCGGAGGTGAGACAGATGGGGCTTTTTCCCCTGCCCCCGACATCGGGGCGGGGGAAAAAACCCCACCCCCTGCATGGTGCGGGGTGGGGTGTGGGGAAGGGTTCCCCCACCCTGCACCATGAGGATAATAGCTCAAGCCGAGATTTACGATTTCAGTCTAAGTTGTCAAAATGTGTTCAAAACAGGCTTACTTGCTACGAAGCCCAAACTAACAAGATCCATTCCTATGGAGAGATTTCCTTTTGAGGCCCAAAATTACACATTCACAATGTTTGAATTGAACTTAGGCTCCATTTAGATGTACAAAACAGTTGAGTGCACTTCACTTTTAGGTTGCTTTGGACATCTAAATACACAAATGAGTAAAGTTTAACTTGAACTCGTTGACTGGGCCCCACGTAAATAGTGCTGGCAACTATCGAAAGGGACTTATGGCTCCTTAAACATGAGCTGACAATTGACATCGGCTAGACAGTGCATTTCAAGTGCATTACTCATTGACATATGTTGTAGGACCCCGCAACTCAAACTCACGGTATAACATTTGTTCCTTAATTCTTGTGCCAAAATGAAGTGTAGAAAACTTAGAGAGAGAGACACAATATTGGATCGTATATTTGATATTGGGGTCTACATTGTGACTAGGACCACAAGAAGCTTTTAATGCGATAGTCCACATGATGCGTCTATTTTTCTTCAAATTTGTCACGCTTCAGTACATCTATAGGCGTGGACCGAAGTAATTGTGAGTTTGGTTTTGGAGTAACAAAGATTTTAGAGATTTGTGCTCAGTGGCTTCTATGGGCTTGGATGGCTAATGTTTTTTTACTTAAATTTTATTGTATTTCTCTATATGGGCTAGCGTCGTGTTGGTTAAGCCGAGTTGCTTGTACGCCCACTTATGTTTATTTGCTGTTAGTTTGGAATTAAAAGGCCCATGACCTCTTCTAGAGCACTGATGATGTTGGCTCAGTAAAATGTCAGTACATTTCTAAACTTTGGTTAAATATTAATAAAATAGTCTGTATTGGAGTTATTAAAATAAGAAAGATCTACATATGAATTACAGTACTATCAAAATTTCTTTCAAATTTGGAGATGCATTGTTCATCTTTAAAAGAATTATTTTATTCTAAAAATATACACCACGAGAATTAATTCATTTTTTGTAAATGAAAAACTAATATATTGCACAAACAGGAAACTATTAAAATTAATATACAAGCATGAGGTAACAGGTAAGGTTCCTATACATGTGCAGGTGTAACATGTACATTTTTGTGCAAACTAATATACAAGCAGGAGGTAAGGTTCCTGCACATTTTTTTGTAGATGAAAAATAATAGTTAGGAAAAAAATAATTCAAATAAAAATTAAATTATTAATTAACATAGAGTTAGTGTAGTTGCATAATATGAAAAAAAAAAATTAAAAAAATTATATCTTGAATGATTTTGGTTTGACGCAAAACTTGACTTTTAGCCAAATTTTAGAGATGGTTTTGATGAAATCAATTCCAGTGCTCATAGCTCCCAATAGGGTTTTCATGGGAGTATATGTACTCAGACGCTGGGTAGTGTAAGGCATTCTGGAATGTTGACTCTTATATTTTTCTTCTCTTTTCTCTCATTTCTCACAAACGAGCTCCCCTCGAGAGCAATTTATTTGTGCATCTTATCAAACATCTGGAGTGTGTTACAGAATTGTAGAAAGTGTTGGGTCAAATCATTATTGAAAATCTTAACCCTAATTGCGTTGTCTCTGTTTCATATTCCTAACGCTAGATGTACCCAAACATTAAGAATTTTCTATCACCTTGAATTTGAATTATGCCTCAATATCTAGTCTTATGTTTTTTCCTACGTTTCAATTCTGAAAACTGACCTGCATATAACTTGTTCAGATCCTATTGGAAGTTGGAACAGCTAGCGTACATAACACAGGTATCTAAATCCTTGTCAACTGTTAAACATGGAAGAATATCTACGCCCATAGGGAGAGGAGAGTATCAAGAGGACAATGATCAAATGGAGGTTCAAGAACAACTAGTAGTACATGTCATTTTCTTTTAGAACTTGTTTCACTTCTGGTTGAAATTCTAGATTTCTCATCAATTTCCTTTATTTACTCACCATCTTCTCCCTCTTTCTCTCTCAAGTGTTGCTTAACTTTCAGCTACGATTCTGTGCCCTTTTAGCAGGCCAAGAACAATGAGATTGCCCTTCTCAGCAATATTAGTTTGATCATTTTGACTTCTGAGGTTCAGAGAATGCTGAAGCTGCTCTAATGTCATTGATGATGATATACTACCCTCAAAGTCAATGCCCTCATATAAGAAACAACAACAATAATAACAATAACAATAAATACTCTCGAGTCTCTGATGCTTTTTCCTTCCTTTTTTCCCGGATTTGCTAGAAGAGTTGAATTGTTTTTGTTGGATATTCCCGGATATCCAGATGTTTTATGCCTTAATAAAACACCTTGGTCTGAAAAGGAGATTTTGTTTTTGACCACAGCAGGGAGATATGAATACAATACAAAGGGTGAACTGAATATTCTTATCTTAAATTGTGATATTCCTTTACTTCTTGTAGCTCAGTGTAAACTTGTCTCTTCTTCTCCCTCTGTATCTGTCTTCCACTTCCACCCACTAATGGGCAGGTATATGATCCCTTGATTGATATGGGGGAGATGCTCTGATTTTGGATCCCATTCATTTGGACTATCCATTTAACTCCATTTGTTCCATCGAGGTTTGTCTCGACACAAACGATTGATTACCTATTTTCAATTATTATTAGGCTGATTATATCAATGATGAAGATCAATCAGAATGTTCCATCAAGACAGCCTGTCGGCAGTTTGGGGTCCCATAGATTACAAGTTGAAGACTTTAGGCTAATACTTTTCACATCCTTGTTCCTGCAACTGTTTATTGGGTCCTATCTGCAAACTGTATCTGAGACATACTATTGGCCTATAGAAATGGAACCATCAAAGTTGTTGCTGTCATACGTAGGCATGGTGTCTTAATTTGTATATACAAATGGTAGAACAGACAACTTCTTGCCGTCCAAATGAATTAAACTAACCTGATTCTTATTAAATTCTTAGCAGAAGGAGAACTATAATCCTGAAACTGAGAAACTTCATAAGGTTTTGTCTTGTTTGTTCTATTTTTCTGATTCAATATATCTCACTTGATGATACGGTCCGTAATTTATGCACAATGTCTCTAGCAAGGAGAAGAAAACTAAGACAGAATCATTTAAAATATAAATCTGAGATGCAAGACTTCAAGATTGATTATGTATGATATACGTATGATGTTTCATTCAAGTCAAAGCTAGAGACAAAGTCTTTGGAATTTTTGATACAAAATCTATTTTTATTCAAATTGAAAGCTTCATTTTAACAATACTTCGTAAACTTCTTCTGCCCGTGAGTGCATTTGACATAACTACTTCAGAGCTTAAGCAGCCATGCTCAACATAATGGATATCTCTTTACTCACCTCCCAAGTTCTCTTTCTTCTAACTTTGTTCTTTTCCATCTCTGATATCACAGCTCAATCAAACTTTTCATGCTCTGTGGATTCACCCTCCTCCTGTGAAACTTATGTAGCATACTTTCCGCAGCCTCCCAATTATCTGAATCTGGGAAACGTATCTGATCTATTTGAGGCCAGCAGCTCATCCATTGCAAAAGCTAGTAACCTAGTATCTGGAGTCAACGAGACAAAGTTATTTCCTGGCCAACTCTTACTAGTACCTGTTACCTGTGGCTGCACTGCAAAACGTTATTTTGCCAATATCACATACCAGATCAAGAAAGATGATAGCTACTACTTAGTCTCAGTCAATTCATTCGGGAATCTAAGCAACTGGAATGATGTTCAAGGGCTGAACCCGACTCTGAACCCAAACCTCTTGCAGATAGGTGTGGAAGTTATCTTTCCTTTGTTTTGTAAGTGCCCCTCAGAAACCCATTTGAAAAATGGTATTTCATACATCATTACCTACGTATGGCAACCCACCGATGATGTCTTGCAAGTAAGTGCTAAGTTTAATGCCTCACTGGAGAACATTGCATCTGAAAATGGCTACCGGAACTTCAGCACTGCAGTGAGTCTTCCGGTAATGATCCCCGTTTCACAGTTGCCAGCTCTCTCTCAAATTTACCCGACTGAGCAGTCTCATGAAGGAAGTCATTCCAAACGTCCTTGGATCATCATCCTTATTGTAAGCTTGGGAGGTGCTATGTTGATCTTTCTTTTGACAGCTTTGTTGGTCCATTCTCATCGTTCACGTCAGAGGAAGAAGGAAATGAAACGTGTTGGTTCCTCGCTGGAGAACAGTGTTCTGATTAAAATGAAGGAACAATCAAGACGTGAAAACTTTGAGCCTAAGATCACGCAAGGTAAGCTACTTCCTGGAGTTTCTGGCTATCTCAGTAAGCCAATCATGTATGAGACTAAAGCAATTATCGAGGCAACGGCAAACTTTGATGAACACTGTAGGATTGGGGGATCAGTGTACAGGGCGACTATCAATGGCCAGATCTTAGCAGTAAAGAAAACCAAGGAAGATGTCACAGAGGAACTAAAAATTCTGCAGAAAGTAAATCATGCGAATCTTGTGAGGTTAATGGGAATCTCCTCTGACACTGATGGGAATCGCTTCTTGGTCTATGAATATGCTGAAAATGGATCACTTGATAAGTGGCTGCACTCGAATTCTTCAAGCTCTTCGGTCATCCTCACATGGAGTCAGAGGCTAAACATTGCACTAGATGTAGCCAACGGCCTGCAATACATGCACGAACACACTCAGCCCACCATTGTTCACAGAGATATCCGAGCAACTAATATACTTTTGAACTCCGGGTTCAAGGCAATGATTGCAAAACTCTCACTGGCTAGATCTGCAACGAACTCTGCGATGCCAAAAGTGGATGTCTTTGGTTTTGGAGTTGTTCTACTAGAGTTGCTTTCAGGAAAGAGAGCCATGGAAACAAAGGAAAATGGGGAGGTTGCTCTGTTGTGGAAGGACATAAGGTGGATCTTGGAAGTGGAAGACAATAGAGAGGAGAGGTTAAGAAGTTGGATAGATCCAAACTTGGAGAGCTTCTATCCGATCGATGGCGCTATCAGCTTGGCAACTTTGGCGAGGGCGTGCACACTGGATAAATCCATGGAAAGGCCAAGCATGGGAGAAATCGTTTTCAACCTGTCTGTTCTTACTCAGTCGCCTTCTGAAACTTCAGAAAGATCATGGACTTCAGGGGCAGAAGGAGACCAAGTAATTCATATTATAAGTCCAGTCACAGCTCGCTAATTTAGCTCTTTTTATATTTTCATGTACTAAATACCCTTGAGGATTTTCATTCTAATAATTCAAATAGTTGAATCGGAATTTATGCATGCATTTTGCAATTCTGATGATAACAGAAACAAGTTGACAATCCTGATTTCATAGGCAATGCCAAGTAGGAAACCTTCTAGCAGTATATGATTGTTATGAAGATAAACTCAAATTCCATCCCAAACATGAAAAACCTTCATCGATTTCCCCTTGCCATGAATTGGAGTAAATGGAGAGAATCGGGTGGTGGCTGGTGGCAGATTATGGTCTGGCAGCTTGAAGGTTAAGCAACAGTAGTGTAAGATTAGTTGACAAGTAAAATAGGTTTGGTTCTCTTACGCTAACCATTTAACACAAGCTGAATTTCTCCTTGTGTACTTGATCCGAATCTGCAACATCAGTAAGTCACTTAAGCCCGACCTGATAGAAATTTAGCTGTAATGACAGTTTTAACTGCTTATGAAACACACCTTTGCAAATCTAACACTAAACAGACACTGTAAAGGCATCACATTCCCAAACACCCCTCCACCCCAAGAAATAAGTAAATATATGATTTATTTTCCTCAAGAGGGACAATGAAACAGTTTTAAGGGTGTCAACTATTTGCCTATGTAGTGAAGTTCGATTGTTTGTACTTCCCATTAAAAACAGTTTGATTGCTCCCCTTTTTATGTTAAGTTATCTCACTTTTTGTAACAGTAGCGTACAACTTTTTTTTTGATAAGTAAGAAGTAATTTTATTAAAAACGAATGTATAGGTGAAGCTCATGTGCAGAAGAAGTATACAACAGAAAACATCTAAATACATTCTAGGAAACAGAAAGCGACACCAGAAAATCATGAACGGAAATAATGTACAACTTACACTAAAAACTCGCACATGGAGCCAGGTTATCAATCAGTGAATTGAATTTCCCTTGGCTACTTTTCATACAGAGCGAATAAAATGATCAACTTTACCCAATCAGCTACAGTTATACATAAATGAACACACGGCACTAGTCAGTCCTCCACTTTACCCTCTAGAGAGGAAGCTCAACAATCATTCTTTAGGAAAAGCTACATCAAAGAGGAACTCTATAGGATGCATCCACCATTTTTAAAATGAATAAGTTACCTTTATCTCCTCTTGATATTCTGCAAAGAGGAAATTAGAATTCAGCAGAAGTACAGGACTGAGCAAAAAGGCTGAAATTCGTTAACAGTAAAACCATTAAGAATCCAGTAGATTAATTATTAAAAGCTTGATTATGGGATTATGTTGGCATTACCCTCAACTTAAGTGTGGCAATAGTTGAGCCATGTTCGATCTTATTGTCTTATGTTTGTGTTTTTCCTCTATTGTTTGAGTGGCATACTTTGCTAGTTCAAAACTCCAACACATCAGTATCAGCTTCCACTATTGTAACGAATTGGTATCAAAGCATATGGTTTGATCATTCTGTAGTTTGAGAGAAGATGATGTTTGTTACATGTTTGCAATGAGTTCTATAAGGTTACAAGCAAGTTTGGCTTTAGTTTTGGAAACAATATTTATCTTGTTTGGAACTATCATGATAAAGAAAAGATTTTCTTGATGGAATTTTAGTTCAGGTGAACATTTGTTGTGAATTACCTCAAATTCCTATCTTTTTTTTTGTAAGTGTAACCTCAAATTCCTATCTTTACTAGGTTAATTATTAAAAGCTGAAAGATGCATGCTTGGGAGAGTTAGATGTAAGATTTGGGTGTAATGAGATTTTTGTTGATTCAAATTTGTGAGGTCCGTGAACTATATTTGTGCAAGTTAGTCAAGTGTGTGTAATCCGTATCACTAATAGTTCAATTTGGTTATGTTGCCTGTGAATTCAAGCACAGAGTACATTAAATCTTGTTGTCTTATGAAGATGTTTCTATTTTGTTGTTTGCATGGTGTACTTCACTAATCCCAAACTTCAATATATTAGTATCAAAGCTTCCATTCTTGTTAAGGTATGCATCTAGGTTGTGGGACTGTAGGACATTAGGTTGTTTTCGAGGCTTGTGTAGTCTGTAATCAATGCACAGACCCTAGGGTCTCAATCGGAAGGCATTGTGACTGACACAACTTTCATTAATTCAATTTACTCATATGCATATATGGTTTGTTTGAAACCACTTAAAAATGAGGCTCTTCTTTGATTATTAATATTCTTTTATTAGTAATTCTAGATGGTAGATCTGAAGGAAAGGACAGCCTTAAAACTTGAACCAAATCTAAAGAGCCAATAATATGATATCTTTATCACAATGTTTAGTATGCAAGTATTTATACCAATATTCATCAGGGGAAAAAAAGAAATGGTGTGGCATTGAACAGTGGAAACAATGGTTTCACATCTCTTACCGTAACTCTTCATCCAAGTAAGTTATTTCCAACTGACCACGACCACTCCCTGGTGACTTAATAGGTATCTGGGAAGCATTATAAGTCATTAGTTAGAGGAAAAGAAAGTGAATCCTTGCATACAGAAAGATATGACACACCAGACCAACAATTCTGAAGAAGTCAAATTTAACCGCCACTCTTCTTGAGTTTAAAGGGACTAAATTAGCTGTGACCTGCACAAATATCAATCGATTGACATTATGTAGCTTTACAGCATGATAAAAGTCATTATACACATGAGAATAAGTGGCAATAAAAGGTCAAGTTAGAGACCAAAGAATAGCAAGAGAATTTCCCAAAACTC